>NC_132821.1:14362562-14642784 GCF_048594095.1 Paramormyrops kingsleyae | reverse complement strand
CGGAGCTGTAACAAAGACAAGGGTGAGAATCGCTCGGAAGTGGCATGACCAACAATAAGTTTAAGTAGTTGGGTAGGCGTGGTGGTAATTAATTGCAGCCGCGCCGTCAGCCGTCATGACAGTGGTACTCGTTGATCTTAACTGAAATAGGTTAAATAATCCATGTGTCTTTTCTGACAAGCAGCATTAATCTGAAGTTAAACCTGCCTCCTTGGAGGCTTAATTTAAGGCATCATTTACTCCTGCAGTCACTCTAATCTTCCATCAGGAAATTGGCTCAATTAGTTCAGGACTAGGCTAAGTCCAAAACCGTTTCAATCCTTGACTGAGAAAGCATACTTCAGTTATTCTGGATTAAAAGACCTTTTTATTCTAGGACTAGGCTTAGTCTCTGTCTGGTAAACCGGCCCAATGAGTTTAATGCTTGCTGGACTAATTTGTTTCAGAGTCATTAGGAGTTATTGCAGTTCAGTTCAATTCAATTTTATTTATATAGCACTTTTAACAACAGTCATTGTCACAAAGCACTTTACGTTTAACCGGCCAGAACCCCAGCAAGCAAGCCTGAGGCGACAGTGGCAAGGAAAAACTCCCTCTAGCAGGAAGAAACCTTGAGAAGAACCTAGACTCGGAAGGGGACCCCATCCTCCTCTGGGCGACCGGGGAGCATGAAAGGCGAGTCTAATGACTTGTCCACCCTGTCTGAAATCCTCAACCATAGTCCCCTTACCAAAAAAATCATCCGTAACCTGCCTGAATGACTACCGGCCAGTAGCGCTCACCCCAGTCCTGATGAAGTGCTTTGAAAGACTGGTCCGGAGTCATATCATGTCCTTTATCCCTCCCACCTTTGATGCCTACAGAGCAAATAGGTCTACGGAGGATGCGGTAGCTGTTGCTCTTCATGCTACCCTGTCCCATCTGGAGCATCAGGGGAACTACGCACGTCTCCTCTTCATTGACTTTAGCTCTGCTTTTAACACCATCCTCCCCCACAGACTGGTATGCAAACTGTCACACCTGGGACTCCCCTTCTCCACCTGTCTGTGGATTAAGGACTTCCTGACAGACCGTAAACAAAGGGTTAGGGTGGGCCCCCATATCTCCTCAGCAATCACTGTCAGCACTGGCTCCCCCCAGGGCTGCGTGCTGAGCCCCCTGCTCTTCACGTTGTACACACACGACTGTGCTCCCGCACACAACAGCAACACCTTTGTCAAATTTGCAGATGACACCACTGTGGTGGGGCTCATCTCTGGGGGAGAGGAGTCTGCTTACAGGCACGAAGTGGCGCGGCTGACATCGTGGTGCACTGACAACAACCTGCTCCTGAACACAGCAAAGACCAAGGAAATTGTTGTGGATTTCAGGAAAAAGAAAACAGACACCAAACCACTTTACATCAGTGGGGACTGTGTGGAGAGGGTGTTGGACTTCCGCTTCCTGGGTGTTCGTATCACTGACGACCTGTCCTGGGGCACAAACTCAACAGAACTGAGAGTCCTCAGGAAAAACAACATCTCTCAAAAACTGCTGGTGTCCTTCTATCGCTGTTCCATTGAGAGCATCCTGTGCTACTGCCTCTGCACGTGGTTTTCCAGCTGTACACTAGCACAGAGAAAAACATTACAGAGGATCGTAGGAACCGCCCAGCAGATCATCGGCTGTCATTTACCCACTCTAGAAGAACTGCACAACTCACGCTTCCTCAGCAGAGCGAAAAACATTTTAAAAGACCCCTCACACCCTGCTCATGATCTGTTCCAACTGCTGCCATCAGGCAAAAGATATAGGAGCATTAAAGCTAGGACAAATGGACTATACAGCAGCTTCTACCCTGTTGCCATCAGGGCATTGAATATCAGTTAATTTTTTTTTTCTTCACCTCAATTCTACCTCATGTGCAATAAGGACTTGTGCAATATTGTCCCATGTAGAGTGAATGTTGTCTACACTGACATGTTGTTATTTATATAGATTTTTTATGTCCGACATGGGGATTGCACCTAATTACGTTGTACTTGTTACAATGACAATAAAGTTATTCTGATTCTGAAACTGCATTAACATTGACAATAATTTGATTCCATATAAAAACATAAGAACTATACAAACGAGAGGAGGCCATTCGGCCCATCGAGCTCGCTTGGGGAGAACTTAACTAATAGCTCAGAGTTGTTAAAATCTTATCTAGCTCTGATTTAAAGGAACCCAAGGATTCAGCTTGCACTACATTAACAGGAAGACTATTCCATACTCTGACTACACGCTGTGTAAAGAAGTGCTTCCTTAAATCCAATTTGAAATGTTCTCCCGCTAATTTCCACCTATGACCACGAGTTCTTGTATTTGAACTAATGCTGAAGTAACTATTCGGTTGAACAGCATCCAAACCTGTTAGAATCTTATAGACCTGGATCATGTCCCCCCTCAGTCTCCTTTGCTTGAGGCTGAACAGATTTAGCTCAACTAACCTTTCCTTGTATGACATTACTCTAAGACCAGGAATCATTCTTGTGGCCCTACGTTGCACCTTTTCTAAGGCCGCAATGTCCTTTTTAAAATATGGCGACCAAACCTGCACACAATATTCTAGGTGAGGTCTCACCAAGGAATTGTATAATCTTAGCATTACCTCCCTTGACTTAAACTCCACACACCTGGAGATATACCCCAACATCCTATTGGCCTTTTTTATTGCTTCCCCGCACTGGCGAGAATGAGACATGGAAGCATCAACATACACACCAAGGTCTTTCTCATATATCAGCTACCTTTATTTCAGTAGGTCCCATAAAATACCTGTACTTTATATTTCTGCTCCCTATATGGAGTACCTTACATTTGTCTATGTTAAATTTCATCTGCCAGGTATCGGCCCAGTCACTAATTAAATCAAGAAAGTTTTAAAGTCCCAGTTGGTTTCATGTAGTTATCTCCAAGGAGTCCAGGTGAGGGTTCAAGTGGTGTAGTGTCGGCTCAGGATCAGCTTGGAAAAGAGAAGATGGAGAAGAGTTATTGCCCTACACCTAACCTAACCTCCGGCAGTACTAAAGTAACTATGGCAGCCTGGCTAAAAGGGAGACCTGGAAGGAAGCACAGACACGAGGGTTTCCAGGGGTTTTGGCGTCAAGCCAAACTACCGTCAACAGTTCAGGTGTTATGGTCACCAGCCCATCACAGGGCAGGGAATAACCCAGGAGTGGGCGCCAACACATCCACCTCGTAACACAATCCTAATTGGCTGCCTACCTGCAAGGATCTGTCTGTAGGGGTATGTAGGGTACGCTGAACAATCAGGGCACAGCAGGCTCATCACCCAGGCGGGATTAAAAGCCCTAATGGAGAATTTCAGGCAGAGGGTGAATAGAGATGTACATTATGAGAAAAAATATGTGCTTTTAGAACATTGAAGCATGTAAATATATTCTTGTAGACCCTAAAAATTGAATTATTAACAGTGAATATGAGCATAATAATGGTCTTTTAAACAACATTAGGTTGCTGTCCATGGTGCTGAAAACCTGGATTGGCAAGTTTTACATGAATTTTTTACCCTCTTTAACTGTAACCCTCTTATTTTGTTGGCAGTGATGCTCTGTGAAGTCTACAGGGGTGGGTATAGAAAGGATTACAGTGGGTAATAGGTGATTTACATTAACTTTTTACCAGTGGCAGAACCAGAGGGGTGTCCGTGGTGGCACTGGACACCCCTGACATCCGATTGGCCACCCCGGGTGCCACCCCAAAGTTTTATTTGCTGCTGGCAGATCCTGATGCTGATTGACATCTCATTTGTCTAAAGAAGTTTTTGAATTTTGCCGGCAACGCTGCTCAAGCTATTTTCAAATCAAAGACGAGCCAAAGACAATAGCATGGTTTCAAGCAGTGGCGGCCGGCACTGCTTGCATAGGATAAGAGGGGCTAAAAATGTAAAATATATTTTTACAAATTAAGTTTTTAAATTCGGTTTACCCACCAGTATGTGCCTACATGCGATATGAATAACATATACAACATTTCCCACCTAGTGACATTCATTCACCAGTGAGTTTCTGTCATGGGGCGCTGAGAAAAAGCGCCCCCTGAGTGCAGCCAAATAGCCCGTCATGTACTGTTGCTAGGGTAAATTAATAAATATGCGGCCAATCAGTCTCTCAGAATTTTATGGTCTTGGGGCGCTGAAAATTCTGCCCCAAGCAGCAGAAAATACCGCGAGATTTAAGTTTCTTTTTTCTTTTGAGGCGCGGTCACTCAGAGAGGCGCGGTCCATCAGAGTAATAGTGATGGGATTTATGGCTCTGTGAGGGGATCCGGATCTTGGCGATCCGTTCCTTTCAAAGAGCCATTCAAAAGAACGGCTCTTTTGGCTCTTTTTAAATATTTAGTCAGTTTTAAGAAGCCAGCTTTGGGGCATCTCAGTTTATCCTGGAAATAATCACTGGGAGGAATGATGAGGTGAGATTTGTAGTCAAATAATTAAAACTCAGATATCACACACCAATATCTGAGTTTGAATTATTCTGAAATATTGATTATTACCTCATTTGTCATGTGTGGACTATATTCCATAGGGTTGCACAACATCCCTCTGCTTAGACAGTGACATCACTATTTTGGATTTACCTTTAGTACAAAGTGTGTGTATGTGTAAAGCTACGTTGACTTATGTTATTCATACAATACCTACTCACAAATAAACATCAAAAACAAAGCCGGCTGCAATGAATTTCTGTGCAAAACAGCTTTTACTACAAACACTTCCACACAAGAACATTGTTATCACACAAGAACATTTTGATAGAAAACAAAAAATATTTAAAGTTTTAGATATATACTGTAGATAAAATTAGAATAAATAAAATGGAAATGTCTACATACAGTCCACTATTACTACTATAACTACTGTAAACTTTGCAAATAAGAGATCAGCCCCTTCAAGTTTTAAATGAACACAAAATGCAATGTAAATAAATACAAAGCAGTTCCTTACTTTATGGCTTTTTCTGCCTCTCTTTCTTGTCCTTGGGCAAATTTGCATTAAGGAAGACAAGAGCTCTGACCTTTTTGGGCTTAAGGCGACTTCTCCTCTCTGAGATTATCTGTCCAGTTTTCGAGAATATTCTCTCAGAGGGAACTGATGTCGCCACAACACAAAGCTTCTTGGCCATCAACTTGCTAAGCCTGGGGTAAACAGGGGCTCGATTCTCCCACCACTTGAGGGGATCCTCATGTGTTGGAAGAAGAGGCTCCTCCAGGTAGGCTCGCACCTCCATGACAGCATCGGCGGTGGGATTCCTGGCTTCCACTGTTCCAGCTACCTGCTCATAGGGGTGGGAGATATAACAATGGGAGATACCATTTTTATGTGATTAGATTAGATTAAATTAGATTCAACTTTTGTCATTACACAGTGTAAGAGAACAGAGTAATGAAATGCAGTTTAGCATTTAATTAGAAGTGACAATAGTAGATTTGCATATGTACAGTATGTGCAGTATGTACAGATTAAATGCAGTGATTTACAGCTAGTGGAAGTTTTAGACTGAGATATCAGACTGATTTCATTCTAGAGATTTTTAGAGAAAAAAATGTGAATTATTGTTGCCACCCTTACTTCCTCATGGAAATAGCTCCAAACTATTGATCCAGCACCACTGCCTGCTCCTTCCAGTCCTTCCACAGCTGGTTGCTGTTGGATGGGTGTGCCACTGCTAATTCTTGCTGCTGCAGTTGACAGCCTTTCAAACGTCTCATCTGCTGTTCTGCCATCAGGGAAGGCCATCCTCTTAAAACGCGGGTCAAGTGCAGCAGTATCTGCTAGTATGTGGTTGGCATGAATCCTGTGGAATCGCGATGACATACTCGCACACAGACTGTCGATCACACCTTGCGCTGCCGCTGTTGTAGTGTTTCGCCGGAAATCAGCGGTGGCTCTTTGAAGTCCCCTGGCCAGCACTATGACCTTCGAGGCTGTCAAGTAGCTGGTGAAAAGGAAAAAAAAAAAACTTTAATGTTACAATTTTAAAGCTGAAACAATGATAAATATTACAATGTATTAAACAGATATCTATTGTGGTATCAAATATCCATAATTTTTTATCAGGAAATTGGCATGCAGGCTACAGAAATCTACTGACAATGATATATACTCCAGTGTATTACACAGATTTCTAATATGGTATAAAATATTCATAATTTACTATCAAGTACTATGCATGCATGCTAAAGAAATATACTGCTGTGCAACTGAGCTACATACCTTTCTGCACTGAGTTCCACAGTGACTTCCTCAAATGGTTGCAAGATTGTGCACATTTCTTGCACTGTGGTCCATTCCTCCTGGGACAGGTGGCGGCCAGGTGCATTGGTGACGGCCAGGGTGGGGATTATGGCATTTTTACTGGCAATAAAGCTTTTCAACATGTAGTAGGTGGAATTCCACCTTGTAGGACAATCCTGTTTCGGTCGGAGCTCAGTGGGCTGCCGTCTGCCAAAGTGTGCTGTCAAGAACAAAGTAAATTGTTGTTAGTTAAGAAGCCTATGTAGATAGGACCGTTTCACAGTAAAAAATGTCATTAGTGCTACAAACAATACTCACACAAGACATGCCGTACGCGCATCCTCATCTGGGCCTTCAGCCAGCGATCATAGAGCTGCCGCTGAAACCGGCCCGACGTCTGCGAGCGTGCCGTCTTGTCTGGGATGTCGCCATCCAGGGTCACGGGGTGGGTCCGAAGGAGCTGATCGAACGCTGCCTGGACATCCATCTGTTGGTTGGATGCCAGGGCAGCATCCCGTGCGGCACCACGGGCAGAACAGCTGGGTCCTTCCTCTGCGGAGTCAGCGCTGAGATAAATATAAAAATAAAAAAAATTAAAAAAAACCCACAAACGTTTAAGGTTAGTGTTCAGTGGTGAGGGCTTTGGTTGTGTGTCTTGATGTTGGTAAATGTGTTGACAAACAGAAAACATGCCTACCTTGAGTCACCTGCCAGCTTCTTCAGCAGCTTACTGGCCAGCACCACATTCCGCGACTGCTTCATCCGGTAGTGCTCGTCAGCCGTCGCAGTGGAATGAGTGAGGTAATCGGCCACCAAGGACTTCTCTTGGTCCGTCAAGTCCTTGGTGGCCGTCTCAAAGATGCGCCGGGCCGTCTGGTAGGTGACTGGATCCAGCTTGTATCTAAAATACAAAAATACATTTATTAATACGTCTCACACAACACGTATGTAGAACATATTATAGGGGGAATTAATCATGACGATCAGCTCACTTTTGGTGCAGCCGGTTGAGGTCATTCGAAGCGTTGAACGCCGGCCTGCCTGCGGTGGAGACGAAGAACCGTTTGTCTCCTCCCAGGTCATCCAGTGTCGTCCGGCTCCTCTTGGAGCTCAGGAGCTGTGGCCGTACCTGGGTGAAGTAGATGTCGAACCACTGTTGGCAGAGGAAAACAGATTAAATCGCTGCTCTTGAAATAAACTATGAAATAAATCTTATCAAACTTGATATACTTACCGTCTCCTCCTCAGAGGACAATGCAAACGTGGCCGCTTGCTGCGCCGACGTCTTGTGTTCCTTCACCACAATCACCGTATGGTCGGCCTCGGACGTGCTCCTGGTCATCCACTCCTGGACCTACACAATACAATGATGTCCCACTGATAAATAAGAGTATCGGCAAAAAGGAAAAGTGAAGACAAAAAGAATACAACACTTACGGTCATGTGCTCCACCACGCCTGGTGGCTGGAGATGCTTCAGAATCACCGTGGCCTCCAGGTAGTAGAGGACAAGGCAGCACTCTGCACACTCCAGGGGCATCTCCTCCGGATACACCTTGCCAAGGACTGCCAAGAAGTCGTTCTTGGCAGCCCTCAGCACGGCCCAGCAGTCCTCTGGACTCTTCTCTGGGCTCATCCCCGTGAGAATGACATGACTATGTGGGTGGGAGAAGAAAATTCAATTACTGTCAATCCTAATCAATACAGTACACATTTTAATAAAATGTGCTCACAATGTAAAATGGCTCTGCTTCTCCATGCAGTGCACTCCAGGAGCAGTGAGGGAGATAAAAATAAAAACATTATGAGTGTGTTAAACACAGTAGAGGAGATGTATAATCAAATCATAATATGGAATTTAACGGGTGTTGACAGTTGAACTTACCTCCTTTGCGTCATCTCCTTACTCACCAACTTTGCAGAGCTCTGCTGGAGTGAGCCCAGGTACTCCACGAAGAACATTGCCTCATTCCACAAGGCAATGTTGTCACGCCGGAGGTTGGTGGCCACGGTGTGGTACTTGAGGAATCTGTCAGAGGAAGGACATGTATGTAAGTATCCATATGTACATAAACTTGTACATGTCACCATGACAATAGTGGGAGGACTGAACTTCCTTGAAGAAAACAGATACGACAATACAACACAAACCTACAATATACTGTTAAAAATCTACATGCTACCAACCTCTTCAGGCTCTTCATGTAGTTGACCTGAGTCTGCCTGGAGAGACCAGCCTCAGTCAGCTCCCGAAAGAAGAGCTTCGTCCTCTCCCTCTCCCTCAGAAATTCAAGGGATGGCTCTTCAGGGTTCACAAAAAACATGAACCTGCTGACGTTTTCCACCTGGAAAATAAAATCGGCATTACTTAATGAATATATTGCGTAGATATAAAGCTCCAAAAAATAATAGAGTGAACTTTTATGGGAGACCTCACCGTCTGCTTGAAATTCTCAATCAGGAGATCCTTCTCCAAGTATGCGGCGAAGCCCTTCAGGAGGGGATGGTCCAGAGAATGTTTCCGGTGCAGTCCCTTCTCCTGCATCATGTGCCTGGAGGTCTGTGGCCACTGCACCTCCCGGGTACTGCCATGTGGAAAACATATTTCGTCTTAAAATTGCACCTTCAATTGGCTCACAAGCAAAAGCAAAAGGTATCAATGAAGCTGCAAATCCGAGACACTCATACTCACACTTGAAAGATCTCGCCGTTGCTGACACTGACTGCGTCCTCCGACTGCTCAGTCGCCGAGCTCTCCGGTCGCTGCACGGTTGTACCAGCCATCACAGGAACACTGCTGGTCTGCGCCGCTACTGCTGGGGAGGGGGTGTCAGGCACCACCATGTGGCGACGCTCCAGCTCCTGGATCATCCTTTCAGATAAATAAGTAAATAAAAAAAACTGTTAGTAAATGTCATACTGAAGAAACGAAGCGAGATGTGTAAAAAAGACTGAAGAGTTTTCCCACCAACCTGCTCATAGGATTAGCATCATCCATAATGTCTCGCAGGTGCCTGTAGCTGAACACCCTGCCCCACTGCAGAACTTCAAGCGCATCCTGCTTTGCCTTCTCCACTACTTCTTGGATGGCTTCTTTCGAAGATCTCTTCATGCACACCCTAGTCAGATGCACCGAGAGGCTTGCCTGTGTCTTCTTGCACACGGGGCAGAGCAGGAAATGCCTGTTGGAAGTACTGCGGATATAAAAAAACAACAACAAAAAAAAACAATTAACAGTTTTATGTAACAGTCAAGGAAGTGTTACTTAAGATTAGATTTAATTCATGATTTTCAGGACCCATTCCAGTCATCATCATCAACATTGTTCATTCCTCAGTGGTTTTGATAAATAACATTTGCATATCTATTGTCATCCTGATGGGTCCCAGACTGAGAAAAGTAATTAGTAAACTACATGATCACAACTACTGAAAGATTTTTACTAATTACAGTCGAACTTCGTTACAACGTACCTCGGGGGACATTAAGAATTTGTACGTTATAACCATAGTATGTTGTAACCAGGTCCCTCAAAATGAATGGAACGGGGGCTGCATGCAAGAAGTGCGGCCGGCGTGGAATGCTTCGTGAGGATAGGTTCATACAGTTAGGCGTTGCTAAGCGATGTAGATGGCCGGCAACAGCCGATTCTGAATTGTGCACGCGCTCGGAAGATGAGGCTGTACGTTGTAACGATGGTCAGTTTGCCTATTTTCCTCTGAAAATCATACGTTATATCGAAGTTTACGCTGTAAAGGTGTATGTTCTAAGCGATACCGGCAAATGGAATAATGCAATACGCGAATTCGGGACATCGAAATTTGAACGTTGTATTGGTGTAAACGTTATAAACGGGGTATGTTGTAACGAGGTTCGACTGTAGTTACATTTATATCAAGCAATATAAGCCCTTATATTTTAGCAATCTGAAAGTGCTACAGAGTAAAAATAAAGAGATTAAATAGGAGAATCTATAAAATGTCTTTCTAAAAAGATGAGTTTTTGTAATTAAAAAAAGTTGCTTCGAAATATTGTTTTAGTTTTGTAGTGGATGCAATTTAAGTTTAAACAATAGTACTGTAGTCAGTTTAAGAGACTTAAGCAGTGTCAGTAAACTACATACAAAGATGAACAACACAGTTTCTACACATTCAAAAGCAATAATAAATTGATCGTAATTACTTACGCCTTGGAAGCCATTCTTCACGAGTTGTTCAACAAAAGATGAAATCTTGAGCAGAATCTGGAGCTCTTGTCTCGCTGGAAGCAGAGGTAGAGTGACTGTACATGCGGAGGTCTCCTCTTAATATACGATTCTGACCGCCCCCCCGCCCCCTCGTAGCCCCGCCCACCCCATCCCACCCCACTCCACCCCCGGTGTCACTCTGAGGGACACTTCCACTGGAAGACAGTTTCAAACAATATAACTTTTAAAAAGGATAAGAACTGAATTTTTATTTCTAAATAAGGTGATAAATCGATAGTGCAGTTATAAAACTTCTGCACGATTTCGCCACCACACCACAAAAATATAGTAGCCTATTTAATATAATATAAATCTACCCAAACAAAAGATCCCTTATGTTGCTTGCTGACATACATTTCATTTGTGTCTGTCTTTGCCATTTCAAAACCATGTTGTGACTCTTGTGTGACTTTAATATAAGCTATTGGAGCTGTAATATTGTCAGTTTTACAATCTCTTGATTAATGTGGAAGATCGTAATTTAACATACATAGGATGGTAATAAAGAATGTTTGCTTTCTTATGTGTCGGTCACGGTAAGCAACCGCAACGGCCCGCATACCAAGCTACAGCGATTCTGAGCAATATTGGCAGTATGATCCAATTTCGATTTCGCCGTTTTTACCCCGAAATTTCTGCACGAATTCGCCACCACACCACATATATATAGTATACTATAATATAATTTACCCAAACAACGGATCCCTTATGTTGCTTGCTTATATACATTTAATTTCTGTCTGTCTTTGCCATTTCAAAACCATGTTGTGACTCTTGGGTGACTTTAATATAAGCTATTGGAGCTGTAATATTGTCCGTTTTACAATCTCTTGATTAATGTGGAAGATCATAATTTAACATACATAGGATGATAATAAATAATGTTTGCTTTCTTATGTGTCGGTCACGGTAAGCAACCGCAACGGCCCGCATACCATCGGAAAGCTGCAGCGATTCTGAGCAATATTGGCAGTATGATCCAATTTCGATTTCGCCGTATTTACCCTGAAATTTCTGCCTGAATTTGCCCCCCCTCCCCGCCGCCTTGCTCTAACCCACTCTCGCACTCGCTCACTATTTGGAGCGAGCCAGCCTTAAAGGGCCCAGATCGCATTACTGATGGTACCATATATTGTTCTAATCCGTACTGTTGTGACACAGACAAATTGACATACAGTGACTACTAATATTAGCAGGATAGACTCAGTGTATAATGTTCCGAATATTTTGGTGTATTGCTCGGCATTACTGGTTGTTTAATACATTTATTTTAGTCACTCTGTTTACCTGATCTCAGCCTAATTGTTGCGCTGGCAGATAGTTGGGGGATGGGTAGCCGTGCATGTGCATCGCAGAGAGGTGAAAAACAGCAATCAAGGAAACAATAGCCCTCATCTCAGAAGCCGATGTTAACGACTTGAGTAACTGACCTGCTTGATTCAAATGCTGATGACTCCCAGGCTGAGGAATTTGTAACTAAATAGTTGGATTAAAAATATTTGCATCATTGTAATTTGCTCACAACTACAGCTAACTTGCCTGTGTGGCCCTGTTCCCTGTTTTCTTCTGCTTATTACTTACTTTTAGTTGAATTTCCAATTGTCATCTCCATTGTTTAGTGCTCAATGTCTTTGATAAATAACATCATATATATAATATGTCTAATATAAGTTTAATAACTTTATAATTTAATATAAGTTAGGACAAGCTTAATACTCTAATTGTATATCAACTATATATATCATAATTAGCCCTTCTGAAGTCTGTTACCCGTCATCTCAGATGTTGATGTTAACCGCTTCAGTAAGTAACCTGTGGGTCGCACTGGTAAAATAGTTGAGGTTATTTTTCCTTAAAACGGTCATCATGTTTTTATTCTCCACAAATACTGTAGGTTGTCAGCTTTATTTGCCTGTGTACATTTTATATTGTCTGTCATTGCTTTGACCTCTGTGATTTTGCTAAGGTTATCCTGCTAATTCCCTTGCAAACTGTAAAATAAAAGCGTGATTATTTGAGTAGACGGGCTGTGTGTTTCAGTTCGTCACGTGCTTTGGTGTATTTGCGGTGTATTACAGGTCAGTGTGCCACGCATCAGATAGGTAGTGGCCCAGTCTATAATGCTCCAAATATTTTGAAGGGTTACTCTAAAACTGCTGGGGCTATTGACATGTGTCTGGTCTCTGTGTGGACCACAAATGTTGTGCTTTAATTTGATGCTTAATTTGGCTTTATAGCCTGAGGTAGGAGCTCAAACAGACCTCATTCTAGGCATCCGTACAGATTGTCAGGCCCTTCCGAAGTCTGTTACCCCTCATCTCAGATGTTGATGTTAACCGCTTGAGTAAGTGACCTGTGTGTCGCACTTAAACTACTGTAATACTTGGGGCAACGACAAGGTCTTAAACTTTATACATTGTCAAAAAAAAACCCAAAACAATTATACTAGAAAAGTGTCACTTTATTTCACATTTAAAGAGTTATTTCACATAAAAACTGCATACAAGAAAATAGTACAGTGCAATCAGGATGTACTTGGGCCAATTGATTAGAAATTAAGAGCTTTAAATTTGATGAATGAATAATCTGCCCGACCTTGCATGGTGGAATAATCTACCCACATCACTTTTGGGAAGAGTAGCAAACAATCAAAATGATGATCTTGCCAAAAATTAACTACATGTTCTCAATGGTTCTCAGTCCCTCTCCCCTGAACGATTTCCTCTGCACCCCATAATCGAACAACAGTTCCTCCCCAACATTAATCCTGTTCAGGGCCAAAAGCAAAATAACATCCTGTCCCCCGACGGCTGGGCTGTACAGTCTTGGCCGGAGGTTGGCCTTCTTATGGGAATGATTAATCAGCCGGCCAAAAGGCTGTATGCCCGGGTGACAGGCACACTCAGACTTATGGCTGTTCCGGAAGAAGAACATGTAGCCAGATTCTTCTTCCTTCGTCGATGAGTGAATCCGCTGGCCCTCAGTGGCTGTGACTACCGGCCCGTGGTAGTCACACACCACCTCACCAGCCTGGAACTGCCGGGTGGCGCAGACTCCCTTCCCCTTCCC
Source organism: Paramormyrops kingsleyae (assembly GCF_048594095.1). Taxonomy (NCBI): domain Eukaryota; kingdom Metazoa; phylum Chordata; class Actinopteri; order Osteoglossiformes; family Mormyridae; genus Paramormyrops; species Paramormyrops kingsleyae. The sequence continues at coordinate 14,629,187 of NC_132821.1, read as the reverse complement.
CGCAATGTCCATCACCACAAGTCCCTTCCACTTCTGGTTGTGGATGAGCTCCTGGATGTGGCTAGAGTCCACGGCAGTGTCCACCGAACCCACTGGTCTCCAGTCCTTCAGAACGCTGGCCGCGCTGGGAACGTTACTTTTCCAGCCTTGGTTCCTGATCCAAGCGTCGACCCGGGACTCGGTGGGCTGCCGTCTGCCAAAGTGTGCTGTCAAGAACAAAGTAAATTGTTGTTAGTTAAGAAGCCTATGTAGATAGGACCGTTTCACAGTAAAAAATGTCATTAGTGCTACAAACAATACTCACACAAGACATGCCGTACGCGCATCCTCATCTGGGCCTTCAGCCAGCGATCATAGAGCTGCCGCTGAAACCGGCCCGACGTCTGCGAGCGTGCTGTCTTGTCTGGGATGTCGCCATCCAGGGTCACGGGGTGGGTCCGAAGGAGCTGATCGAACGCTGCCTGGACATCCATCTGTTGGTTGGATGCCAGGGCAGCATCCCGTGCGGCACCACGGGCAGAACAGCTGGGTCCTTCCTCTGCGGAGTCAGCGCTGAGATAAATATAAAAATAAAAAAAATAAAAAAAACCCCACAAACGTTTAAGGTTAGTGTTCAGTGGTGAGGGCTTTGGTTGTGTGTCTTGATGTTGGTAAGTGTGTTGACAAACAGAAAACATGCCTACCTTGAGTCACCTGCCAGCTTCTTCAGCAGCTTACTGGCCAGCACCACATTCCGCGACTGCTTCATCCGGTAGTGCTCGTCAGCCGTCGCAGTGGAATGAGTGAGGTAATCGGCCACCAAGGACTTCTCTTGGTCCGTCAAGTCCTTGGTGGCCGTCTCAAAGATGCGCCGGGCCGTCTGGTAGGTGACTGGATCCAGCTTGTATCTAAAATACAAAAATACATTTATTAATACGTCTCACACAACACGTATGTAGAACATATTATAGGGGGAATTAATCATGACGATCAGCTCACTTTTGGTGCAGCCGGTTGAGGTCATTCGAAGCGTTGAACGCCGGCCTGCCTGCGGTGGAGACGAAGAACCGTTTGTCTCCTCCCAGGTCATCCAGTGTCGTCCGGCTCCTCTTGGAGCTCAGGAGCTGTGGCCGTACCTGGGTGAAGTAGATGTCGAACCACTGTTGGCAGAGGAAAACAGATTAAATCGCTGCTCTTGAAATAAACTATGAAATAAATCTTATCAAACTTGATATACTTACCGTCTCCTCCTCAGAGGACAATGCAAACGTGGCCGCTTGCTGCGCCGACGTCTTGTGTTCCTTCACCACAATCACCGTATGGTCGGCCTCGGACGTGCTCCTGGTCATCCACTCCTGGACCTACACAATACAATGATGTCCCACTGATAAATAAGAGTATCGGCAAAAAGGAAAAGTGAAGACAAAAAGAATACAACACTTACGGTCATGTGCTCCACCACGCCTGGTGGCTGGAGATGCTTCAGAATCACCGTGGCCTCCAGGTAGTAGAGGACAAGGCAGCACTCTGCACACTCCAGGGGCATCTCCTCCGGATACACCTTGCCAAGGACTGCCAAGAAGTCGTTCTTGGCAGCCCTCAGCACGGCCCAGCAGTCCTCTGGACTCTTCTCTGGGCTCATCCCCGTGAGAATGACATGACTATGTGGGTGGGAGAAGAAAATTCAATTACTGTCAATCCTAATCAATACAGTACACATTTTAATAAAATGTGCTCACAATGTAAAATGGCTCTGCTTCTCCATGCAGTGCACTCCAGGAGCAGTGAGGGAGATAAAAATAAAAACATTATGAGTGTGTTAAACACAGTAGAGGAGATGTATAATCAAATCATAATATGGAATTTAACGGGTGTTGACAGTTGAACTTACCTCCATTGCGTCATCTCCTTACTCACCAACTTTGCAGAGCTCTGCTGGAGTGAGCCCAGGTACTCCACGAAGAACATTGCCTCATTCCACAAGGCAATGTTGTCACGCCGGAGGTCGGTGGCCACGGTGTGGTACTTGAGGAATCTGTCAGAGGAAGGACATGTATGTAAGTATCCATATGTACATAAACTTGTACATGCCACCATGACAATAGTGGGAGGACTGAACTTCCTTGAAGAAAACAGATACGACAATACAACACAAACCTACAATATACTGTTAAAAATCTACATGCTACCAACCTCTTCAGGCTCTTCATGTAGTTGACCTGAGTCTGCCTGGAGAGACCAGCCTCAGTCAGCTCCCGAAAGAAGAGCTTCGTCCTCTCCCTCTCCCTCAGAAATTCAAGGGATGGCTCTTCAGGGTTCACAAAAAACATGAACCTGCTGACGTTTTCCACCTGGAAAATAAAATCGGCATTACTTAATGAATATATTGCGTAGATATAAAGCTCCAAAAAATAATAGAGTGAACTTTTATGGGAGACCTCACCGTCTGCTTGAAATTCTCAATCAGGAGATCCTTCTCCAAGTATGCGGCGAAGCCCTTCAGGAGGGGATGGTCCAGAGAATGTTTCCGGTGCAGTCCCTTCTCCTGCATCATGTGCCTGGAGGTCTGTGGCCACTGCACCTCCCGGGTACTGCCATGTGGAAAACATATTTCGTCTTAAAATTGCACCTTCAATTGGCTCACAAGCAAAAGCAAAAGGTATCAATGAAGCTGCAAATCCGAGACACTCATACTCACACTTGAAAGATCTCGCCGTTGCTGACACTGACTGCGTCCTCCGACTGCTCAGTCGCCGAGCTCTCCGGTCGCTGCACGGTTGTACCAGCCATCACAGGAACACTGCTGGTCTGCGCCGCTACTGCTGGGGAGGGGGTGTCAGGCACCACCATGTGGCGACGCTCCAGCTCCTGGATCATCCTTTCAGATAAATAAGTAAATAAAAAAAACTGTTAGTAAATGTCATACTGAAGAAACGAAGCGAGATGTGTAAAAAAGACTGAAGAGTTTTCCCACCAACCTGCTCATAGGATTAGCATCATCCATAATGTCTCGCAGGTGCCTGTAGCTGAACACCCTGCCCCACTGCAGAACTTCAAGCGCATCCTGCTTTGCCTTCTCCACTACTTCTTGGATGGCTTCTTTCGAAGATCTCTTCATGCACACCCTAGTCAGATGCACCGAGAGGCTTGCCTGTGTCTTCTTGCACACGGGGCAGAGCAGGAAATGCCTGTTGGAAGCACTGGGGATAAAAAAAAAAAAAAAACATTTATTGACAGTTAAGTCATGGAAGTGTTACTCAAGATTAGATGTGATTCATGATTTTTAGTTGAATAAGGAAACATTCCAGTCATCCTCTCCATTGTTCATTCCTCTCTGGTTTGGATAAATAACATTTGCATATTTATTCTCATCCTGATGGGTCCCAGACTGAGAAAAGTAATTAGTTAACTACATCTATCACAACTACAGAAACAAGTACAGGTAGACTACAGTCAGTTCGGATTGGGGGCCGCTCCTCTGCTGTACAAATTCTCAACACAGGGACTCCTCAAGGTTGCGTGTTTAGTCCCCTGCTTTATACCCTCTTTACTTCTGACTGTACTGCATCACAGAACAACACCAGTATCATCAAATTTGCTGATGATACAATGGTCACTGGAGTGATTACTGGTAGTGATGAGACAGCATATAGGAGAGAGGTGGTGAGTTTAGTGTCAGGACAATAATCTCCCCCTAAATGCTGACAAAACCAAGGAGATGATTGTAGACCCATGGAAGAAACAAAAACAACACACACCACTGCATATTGGAGAGAAGGAGGTGGAGAGAGTGAAGACATTTAAATATCTTGGTGTTCACTTGAGGGATGACCTCACTTGGTCTCACAACATCAATAAGCTGGTCTCAACAGCGTTTGTATTTCCTAAGAAGGCTGAGGAAATTTGGAATGGCAACCAGAATTTTTTAAAACTTCTACAGAAGTACTATTGAGAGTATTCTCACCAGCAACATCACAGTTTGGTTTTGGAACTCAACTGCAAAGGACCGGAAAGCCTTGGAACGGGTGGTGAGAATTGCCCAAACCATTATTGGAGCCGCTCTACCATCACTGGAGGACAACTATCACCCTAGAGTCATCAGGAAAGCCCGTAGCATCATTAGAGACAATAGCCACCCTCAGCAAAGACTGTTCACACTTCTGCCTTCAGGCAGATGCTACAGAAGTGTGAAATCAAGAACCACCAGATTAAAGAACAGTTTTTATTCACAGGCCATCAGGCCGGTGAATGATTCACACCCACTATCCCTTCCCCCCATAACACTGACGTAATTGTCAGGACAATTACCCTGTGAACAAGGAGAACCATAACCACTCTCCACCCATGCACACACATGCACACACACAGAACAATTTCTGCAGACTCTGTACACCACATGGGCCAGTCGGTGAACTTTATATTCACTTCAGGTCTCATTTAATTGCTCTTTTGCACAATACTGTAAATTATTTCTGAAGGTTTATGTGTTTACACAATAGCCTTTGTCTAAATATTATTTATTTTTGTAATGCACATTGTATTGTCACTCTGTGTTTACTGTTCTATCTTTAGGGCAATGCGACGGAACACGTGGAGTAAGATTTTCATTGTATGCAGTGCTTGAAGTGGGCCGGAACGCAGCGGAACGCAGTTCCGGAACTTCTGTATTTTCGTCTTTTGGGTTCCGCCACTTTTTTCTGCGTTCCGGTACTTACTGAATCTGATCCGACTCAGCGACAGTGGCCCAAGAATAGACAATATCACAAGACCGATAAAAGACTACATTACCCATGAGCCACGACAGTGCCCTATCATATGCATCCACTGAGTCCCAACCAATCGCATCAGCTTTAGCCCTAGTCTATTGTTAGGCCTACAAGTATCACACTGGTCTGGTTCATGTTGTTTTAATGGTTTTTCAGTATTCCATTTGTGAATTAGAAAAAAGTAGCCTATGCCTATAGGTTATTGCTTGGAAGAATGATTAAATTAAAATAGTTTTTGAACCAACACATCCTAAAGACTTGATTTTTTTTTCACCGCACAAATGTCAAATGTCGGAAAATTAGAGTTCATGCACTTATTTTTTCCCACTTCAAGCACTGATTGTATGGTGTAACTGACTGTTTTTACCATGCATATGACAATAAATTTCTTAATCATAATCATGTTGACTATTTAGTTACATTGATATTAAGCAATATAAGCCTTTTGTGAACACTGCAAATGAAAAAATAGTATTCTACCCTTAAATTGCTTCAAAAAATTGTTTTAGTTATGTAATGGATGCATTTTAAGTTAAAAAAATACATACAAAAATACATAAGTAAAGTACATACAAGGAAGAACAAATTTATCCACAGTTCTTACAGATTCAAATGCTATAATAAATTGATCATAACTTACAATTTGGAAGCCATTCTTGATAAATTCTTCAACAATAGATGAAATCTTCTACAGAGTCTGGAGCTCTTGTCTCGCTGGAAGCAGAGGTAGAGTAACTGTACATGTGGAGGTCTCCTCTTAATATACCATTCTGACCGCGTCCCCCGCCCCCCCCCCCCACGTAGCCCCGCCCACGCCACCCCCAGTGGCATTGTGAGGGACACTTTGAAAGACGATTTCAAATGTGAAACAAAGTAACTTTTAAGAAGGATGAATCTTTTAAGAACTTTTATAATTTATATTTCTAAATAGAGTGATAAATGAATAGTGCAGTTCTAAAACTTCTGCACGAATTCGCCACCACACCACATATGAATATAGTATACTCTAATATAATTAACCCAAACAACAGATCTCTTATGTTGCTGCTCATATAAATTTGATTTGTGTCTGTCTTTGCCATTTCAAAACTGGCAAAATTTTGTGACTCTCGGGTGACTTTAATAAGAACATAAGAAATTTACAAACGAGAGGAGGCCATTCAGCCCATCAAGCTCGTTTGGGGAGAACTTAGCTAATAGCTCGGAGTTGTTAATATAAGATATCGGAGCTGTAATTATGTCAGTTTTACCTTTTGATTAATGTGGAAGATCGCAATTTAACGTAAATAGAATGTAATAATGAATGTTTGTTTTCTTATGTGTCGCCCCACATACCATCGGAAAGCTACAGCGATTCTGAGCAACATTGCCAGTATGATCCAATTTCGATTTCCCCCTTTTTACCCTGAAATTTCTGCCTGAAATTGCCACCCCGCCCCCGTCTTGCTCTAACGCACACTCGCACTCGCTCACTATTTGCAGCGAGCCAGCCTTAAAGGGCCCAGATCGCATTACAGATGGCACCACAGATTGTTCTAATCCGTACTGTTCTGACACAGACAAATTGACATACAGTGACTACTAGTATTAGCAGGAGGATAGGCTCAGTCTAAAATGTTCCTAAAATTTTGGTGTATTGCTCTTCATCCAATGGGGCTATCGGCATTACTGGTTAAAAAAAAAAAAACTTCCAAAATAAAGTCATTAATGCTAGAACTACTAAACCTGCACAAATTTGCCTAAATTTTCTAGCACTACTAGGCCTGCCGCAGATTCTCGCTGAGCCATTAGCTCCATTGCCCTCCTGCTTTTGTTGTGCAAACACACCAATTACCTGTGAAGCCTGGCACATTTGCATTTACTCAGACTGGTAGCTCAAATAAGCCTTTGTGTGTGACATGGAAACCTTCACAAAAGCCTGCCATATCTATACAAAATATCTCACACACTGACTGACCTGCAAATATGAAAGACACATATTCACAAAATATATTGAAACAAAAGACTGATTTATTTATAAAAAATAGAATTAAATGAATAGAGTGAAAACATGCTTACACATCAGTCTCCAATGTATGTTTGTTCACAAATGTCATAAGAACATAAGAAATTTACAAATGAGAGGGGGCCGTTTCTCAGACTCCCTCTGCAGAATCGAACCCTGATTCCCCATGTACATTGTATGTTTTTTGTGTAATGTCGCTGCAGATTCGGCCTGCTATTTTCTCCGATGGCGTTGCTTTGACCTCTGTGATACTGATATGTTTTATTTATTTTTTTGCTAATTTCTATAAAATGAAAGCACACTTCCTTGAGCAGACAGGTTTTGTGATTAAGCTAAAATAAAAAGAACAGCATGTGACCTGCAGATCTGCCCAAGGTGTGACGTCTGGATTTCACAGTGTGCTGGGGGATGGGTAGCTGTGCATCACAGAGGTGTGAAACTGCCATCAATCAAACAAAAGTCCTGGCAGCAACAGGAGGACAGGCACAGCCTGTAATGATCCTAATATTTTGTTGCATTAAGACCACTGGGGTCATAATCAGTATTTTAAAGGTTATTTTTTCTATATTCTCTGTCGCCCTCCCTATCTGTTCCGATTAGGTAGCCTTGCCTTGCCGGTGCGCCAGTCATTTCTCGTTTTGATTAGTTACAGCATTATAGAATCATTCCCTTTATTTTTTAATTATTCCCTCAATTCCCCTTTTTGATCTCCGCAAGGAGATCACCCTGATTATGCTGATTAGTAATATTTTGCCTTATTTATGAAATTTTGCATTCCCCCTTTTGGTCTCCGCAAGGAGATCACCCTATTGGCGGGGGAGTCGTAGTTCAAAGCTGTCCAAATGACCTTTGCCCCTCTCCGGCCCGACAGGCAGGAGAGGCATCATCCGCGCATAGGTGCCATCCCGCTTCTCTATCACGGTAGTGATGAGATGAACTGACAGTGCGCGCAGGCAGGGAATACAACAACACCCACAAGTAACTAAAATCGCAGCAAAAGTAGCAAAGGATAATAAAAGCGAGCCCATTAAGCCTTTCCACTGTCCGAACGCTGAGGTCAGCCAGGCATCCCAGATGTTACTGATCCCGGAGTGTGCATGCATTGTTTTGGAGAGGGTCCGGAGACCCTCGAGTGCCCTGGTCACTGAGCCGTCTGGTGCTGTGTTGTTGGGAATGTAAGTACAGCATACTTCCCCAAACATAGCGCACACTCCCCCCTTTAGGACTCCAAAGAGTTCCACACACAATCCTGTCCATCCAGCCTAGGAAGGAGGGCAAAAACCCTGAGCTTCAGGGAAATTCCACTCCCAGCCCGCCACAGGCGTGGCCCCCCTTCGGAGTCCATGGCTGGCATGGCTCACAAACCACTAATCATTAACACTTTAAGCATTTTAAGCATCACACAACACACTTGTTTCCCCCAACATTCCCCTTTTTATCTTGATCTCCATCCTTGTCCTAGTGTTGTCTGGCGGTGAATGAGGTGCTTTTGTTCTTTCTGGTCGTTGGAGCAGGGGTGGACTACCATGCTCTGGTTGCTCAGGTCAGGGGATTATTCTGCCCCTTCTGTTGAGACCTGAGTTGCGTCTAGTTCAGCCGAACTGACGCTCTGGATTCCTTCCCTAAGGGCCTCCTGGATCTCTGCCGTGGTTCTCCTTGGCTCCTCCGCAGCTGCGCACTGGCTCCAGTGAAACCACGTGTCGCCTTTGCCTTTCAGACGAACCGCGTGTGACGTCCTCTCAGTGACCTGGAAGGGGCCCGTCCACCTGGGCTCTGACCACTTCCGTTTGATGACTTTCAGGAGGACCCACTCCGCCGTGTGTGGTTTGGCTGGCTGGTTCTCTGGTCTCGCCTCCTGGATTTGTTTAGAGAAATCTGCAACGAGACCTTGCAAACAATCATAATATGCCCTAGGATTTTGCTCCCCCTTCTCGTCGGGGGTCCAGGTTAACCCTTTCTGGGGTCCAGGGAACTGCCTGCCTGTCTGGAGCTCAAAGGGGGTGAACCCGGTCCCCCTGTTTATGGAAGACCTCACTGACATCATTGCCAGTGGTAAAGCGTCAACCCAATTAATTTTGGTCTGCGCGCAGATTTTTGCCAATTTTTGTTTTATTGTTTGGTTCATTCGCTCCACTTTTCCCTGGGACTGCGGATGATACACAGTTCCAAACGCATGTCTCAATCCCAACGCTTTCTCTACCGTCCGGAGGTCCTCGTTCTTAAAGTGGGACCCATTGTCTGTCCGAATCCTGTTTGGAAACCCGTGTCGTGGTATATACTGATTAATCAGAAACTTTATCACGGATACCCCATCCTCCTTCTTTGTGGGCCATGCTTCTGGCCATCCTGAGAATGCGTCCACAAACATCAACACATATCTGAACCCTCTCACTGGAATCACCATGTCTGTGTAATCTATAATGATTTCTTCCCCTGACCTGGTATACATTGGAAACTGCCCTTTCTCAGGCTTGACTGTGGGTCGCGAGTTATACAAGGTACAGGTAGCGCAACTCCGTACATATCCCCCCACCATCTCTTTCATAAATGGATGCCACCAGCTCGTCAGATTCTCTAACATTTGTCTCACCCCTGCATGACCCACCCCGTGGGCTTCTGCCAAGATTGTCTGGCGAAGGCCTGGGGGAAGGGCTGGCTTCCCTTCCTTACTCTGCCATAGCCCCTCCATCTTGTGCCCCCCTTTCTCTCTCCACATCGTTTTCTCCTCTGGGGAGGCCTTGTCCTGTTCGTGCTTAACTTTCTCTAGGGTCAGTCGGTAATTCTGGTGAACTTCCTCCTCTACCGTGATCATCTGTTTGGACACCACGTACCCTGCGACCCTCTCTGCTTCCTCATCTGCGGCCTGATTTCCTTTCGCTACCATTGTTCCTGACCCTTCATGTCCCTTGCACTTGACCACTGCCACTTTTTTGGGAAGCATCAAGGCCTTTGCCAATTCCCTCATTTCTGCTTCGTGTTTTATTGGCTTGTTTCCCGCGGTCAAGAATCCTGCCCTCAGCCATTGGCTGAGTTCCACATGCACTGCGCCTACAGCATATGCTGAGTCTGAGTCTATGGTAACTTCTTTCCCTTCTGCTAATTTCAGGGCCTCGATAACCGCTATCACCTCGGCTCTCTGGGCTGACTGGGCTCCCCCCAGCCTGTCTGCTTTCAAGGTTACATAATCCTGGCCTTGTCTGGCCACCACTGCATACCCTGCCTGCAACCCTCCTGTGTCTGTTCTAAAACAACACCCATCTGTAAACCAATCGTCTGTTTTCTCTATTTTTTCTGCCCCTAAATCTGGTCTGACTTTCTCCTCCTTCTGAACTCAGTACCCACACTGGTGTGGTTCTCCCCCGCTCATGTGGTCTGCCATGTTGATCCCTTCGTGAGAAAAATTCAGATTAGGTGCCTCTAGTATTTTACTAAGTCTCTGTTGCCTGAGTGACGTCATGGTAAACGTCTGTGAATTCACATAAGCCACCACACTGTGCGAGGTCAGAATGTGCAGCGGATGTAGTATCGAGTTTTATGCTGACGTACATCAGCACTCTCCTCTCTCCCCCTTTTTTCTGAAACAGGATGTCGTTGACGACCTCTCCTGTTTCCGACACATCCAAGTGAAACGGGAGAGAGTAATCTGGGAGGGCTAGGTCCGCGGCCTGTGCTAGCCTCTGCTTTAAGGTGATAAACGCCTCCTCAGATGCTTGGTCCCAGTTAAGGGGCGCCCTGAGGTTACGTAGGCCGTGTTCTCGGACAAGCGCCCTCAGGGGCTGTGTAAGTCCCGTGTAATCTGGAATGTAGGTGCGACTGTAACCTGTGAGCCCTAGGAAAGATAGCATGTCTTTTACTGTGATGGGCTTTGGGTAATGCAAGATAGCCGGCCGATGAGCTGGGGAGAGGCCTGTTCCTGCCCCCGACAACACTCGTCCTAGGAAGGTCACTGCTGTCCTAGCAATCTGCAATTTGTCCTTACTGACCTTAAAGCCTTTTTCTGACAGAAGGCGCAGCACTGACTGGGTGGCCTGTAGGGCCGCCTCCGCTGTTGGGGCCGCGATCAAAAGATCGTCCACGTATTGGACGAGGGTGACACCGTCCGGGAGAGGACACCCCTGCAAAGCCTGCTTCAGGACCTGGTTAAAGATACCTGGAGAAAGGGCGAACCCTTGAGGCAGGCGGGTGTACCGCAGCTGGCAGCCCCTGTAAGTGAATGAGAATATGTCCCTACACTCCTCTGCTAGGGGCAAACAGAAAAAAGCATTTGCTAGATCAATGCATGTGAACCATTTTTGTTGCGGGGTCAGATTAGTTAGGGCAACATATGGGTTTGGGACTGGAACAGTAGGGGTCAGCAGGAGGTTGTTTATGGCGCGTAAGTCGTGGGCCATCCGATATTTGCCTGTGCCGGGTTTTGCCACTGGGAGGATGGGGGTGTTCCACTGAGACGTGGAGGGCTCTAACACCCTGGCACGCAAGAGGCCCGCTATAGTCTCAGCTATTCCTTCCTCAGCCGCCGGCTTGTGCGGCTGCTCTTGTGCCCTTGTATTTTCACGGACATCTGACCTGTCTCTTTTCACTTGACTAGAGCACTCAGATCCTATGTCTGAGTCCCTGTCTGACTCCTCCTCTGCCTTCCCAGACCGGACACAGTCTGAGACTTCCTGAGTATCCTGTGTTCGAATGTGGAGGGTTCCTCCTGTCACATTGATCATGGGGCACATATGGGCCGGGGGCGCTGTTGAGAGCGCCTCCCTACCCTTATACACTGAGGGACGATCCCCATGTTTTACTTGTTTTTCTTTTACGGGAGGGAGTGACTTAGCCTCCCCTTTTTCCTCACTATGGAGGTGGTCTGTCCCTTGCCAAAATATGGCTAATCTCACCCACACTCTCCTTTCCTTCTCATGCCTCTCTTCCTCTTTTTTCCACTTCCCTTTCTGCACTATACTGGCTGTCGCCCTCTGCCTTGCTGCTTCGTCCCTTTGGCTAGCATGCTCTCTCTCCTTTTTCCACAGTAATTCTCCCAGTGAGCGCTTATCCTCTACTCGACACCCGGCGCTTCAAACCGCCCCACACATACGCTCCCCGGCATCAGCTACCTCCTTCTCTTTATCTCCTTCACCGCTTGCCCCTTCTATAGCTTCCTTCACCACCTGGATCTGCTTTACTAGTGGCTTCCACACTGTATTTTCCGGGGGCGCCCATCCCCCATCATCTAGCTCCCGATCAAACTCGCGGTCCATCTTTAATCTGTCCTGACTGTTTTGATCCCTTGTCTAACAGCCCTTCTGCCTCCGGATGTGGGTTCAGCCACCCACACTTAGTACACCTCCTTATCCTAGTCGAATGTCCTACCAACAAACACCACCAATACATAAATCAACAACTTCTAAAATAATAAGACTATATTCAGAGCAGCTCACTGTTGTGTCCCCCATGAACAGGGCACGTCACACAAGCCCAATTCCAGTCAAACAGGCCCGCTCCCAGCCGAAACCCCCCCGATCCCCAGCAATGTCAACTTGGAAGGGGGTGTTCTGTACGCACAACTGAGACAACCCAGGTGGGAGTCAGCTTATCGGCCGCACTACCGGTGTTCTGACTCGACCAAGGCCAGCAAAATAGCCTTCAGGCGTCACCCACCCTCCCGAGAGTCCAAGCTAGGGGTGTTCTTAGAACTCACCCTAGGCGAGGTCCTGCTCGGCAGTTGTAATGAACGCCCGAGGTACCCGTCGGCCCTGCCCGTACTGAGTCAGCAGGTGTGGCCGGGCTGGCACGCTTTTGGGCATCCAATTGCTGAGAACTCCCCTTCGGGTCTGACAAACTGTAAGACCGCAAGCAGTGACAGCAGAGCCACGGGCAGCTCGACCAACAGAGAGCGAGCGGCGAGCACCCTGAACAGGAAGAACCCACAACCCTGCTCACCCACAACTCAGCACAACACACAAATAGCTTTGAGACTTCTCGTCTCGAGACTCCAACCTGTTTTAGAGAGGGGGACCTTATTCCCTCTGGCCAATCTAGCATTCGGGGGTCTTGAATTCCCCGGGATTCTGACCCAGCTTTTCTACCGCTCGTCAGCAAATAGTGGGGTTGCCACACCAAAGACAATGCGGGGGTCTCGTACCCTCCGCTCCCTAAGGTCCTATTTCCCTGCCTGCTCCTTAAAATTCTATTTCCCTGCGGGGGTCCCGTGCCCTCTGCTCCTTAAGGTTCTATTTCTCTGCGCACGATACCTGGACACAATGCATACACAATACATAGACATACCCAATATATTATATAAACACAGTGCGTGCAACCTCTCCTCCGTCTTAATTTACCGACGGGCCCCTGGACACTTCAAATTGCTCAATTTGACATATCCAATGTGCAGATTTTGATATAACAGGCTCTGCATACCTCTTCTAGTCGGCGCCTCGCAGTTCTCTGTGTCCAAGTAGGCCGCGTCACCCCTTAGCCGAATCCTGCGAATCTCCTGGGGATCCCGGACGAGCCCTCAAATTGTTGGAGCACGGCGTCTCCACCGACTTCGTGGATGAGAAGAGATTCACAGCTGACACGGGGAGAAGTTGCAAATCACCGGTTTATTGTCTTGACTGATTATAATCAGGGAGCGGCCGTCTGACATACATTCAGCATGTACAGGAGGAGGCTCTGCCATATGTGTCAGCTGTATCCCTTTTAAAGCCCTTTGGGCATCCCCCCCCTTCTCGGTACCTTCCGTGTACGTGACAACCACATGTGTGATTCCAGCCGGCTCGTACTGTAGTTGTCCTTCTGGAAGGCTAAAAGATAAGTAGGGGCCGCTGATATTCTCTGTCGCCCTCCCTATCTGTTCCGAATAGGTAGCCTTGCCTTGCCGGCACGCCAGTCAGTTCTCGTTTTGATTAGTTACAGCATTATAGAATCATTCCCTTTATTTTATTAATTATTCCCTCAATATACAATTAGTATTAAGCTTGTCCTAACTTAAATTATAAAGTTATTAAACTTATATTAGACATATTATATATATGATGTTATTTATCAAAGACATTGAGCACTAAACAATGGAGATGACAATTGGAAATTCAACTAAAAGTAAGTGATAAGCAGAAGAAAACAAGGGACAGGGAACAGGCCACACAGGCAAGTTAGCTGTAGTTGTGAGCAAATTACAATGATGCAAATATTTTTAATCCAACTATTTAGTTACAAATTCCTCAGCCTGGGAGTCATCAGCATTTGAATCAAGCAGGTCAGTTACTCAATCCGTTAACATCAGCTTCTGACATGAGGGGACAAATACCTGGATTGGGCTTGCCAGCCTAGGGCTATTGTTTCCTTGATTGCTGTTTTGCACTTCTCTGCGATGCACATGCAGGGCTACCCATCCCCCAACAATCTGCCAACGTAACAATTAGGCTGAGATCACGTAAACATCAGGTCACGTAAACAGAGTGACTCAAATAAATGTATTAAAGAACCAGTAATGCCGAGCAATAAACCAAAATATTCGGAACATTATACATTGAGCCTATCCTGCTAATATTAGTAGTCACTGTATGTCATGTCTGTGTCACAACAGTACGGATTAGAACAATATGTGGTACCATCAGTAATGCGATCTGGGCCCTTTAAGGCTGGCTCGCTCCAATTAGTGAGCGAGTGCTTTCAGGCAGAAATTTCAGGGTCAAAACGGCGAAATCGAAATTGGATCATACTGGCAATATTGCTCAGAATCGCTGTAGCTGTCCGATGGGTATGCGGGGCGTTGCAGTTGCTTACCGCGACCGACAAATAAGAAAGCAAACATTCTTTATTATCATCCTATGTATTTTAAATTACGATCTTCCACATTAATCAAGAGAGTGTAAAACGTAAATTATGACAGCTCCAATAGCTTATATTAAAGTCACCCAAGAGTCACAACATGGTTTTGAAATGGCAAAGACAGACAGAAATTAAATGTATATGAGCAAGCAACATAAGGGATCTGTTGTTTGGGTAAATTATATTATAGTATACTATATATATGTGGTGTGGTGGCGAATTCGTGCAGAAATTTCAGGCAGAAATTTCAGGGTAAATACGGCGAAATCGAAATTGGATCATACTGCCAATATTGTGTAGCGGATATAAAGATCCGTGGCTTTTATTTTAAAGTTTTCCTGCTAGTCTCTGGGCTCGGTGGATCATGCGGTCATGCCTTAGCCTATCCAATGAGTAGCGTTGCTGGGCGAGTCTCTGGTAGTGAGGGGAGCGGTAAAAAAAAAAAAAAAGGTCGGTTGGGCGAAGTGGATACTACGGAGCCCGCAGCGTCACCTGCAGGAGAAAAAAAAACAAACCGTGGCGACGGATTTGCAATTCGTTCCCTCAGTTTATAAACCGTACCCACGAATTCTTAAACTGTTCCCTCGGTTTAACAAATCGTGCCCACGGATTAATAAACCGTACCCACGAATTTCCAATCCGTGCGCTCAAATTTTGTAAACCGAACGTTCGGTTTTTGAATCCGTACCCACAGATTCATAATCCGTGCGCACGCTTTCGCAATCTGTTCCCACGGGACTGTAAACTGTACTCATGGATTTGTGGCCCCGCCCCCAGTATTTGCCGGCAGATTTAACCAGCCACCTGGATTCATTGTATTGTTTATTTTGTAAAATGGAGGATTTTCTTAATTTTCTAAAAAACGATAGAGAGTTGGATGACGCGACTCTGTCAGTGTTTCGAGAGGAGAAGGTAAAAAACAATATAAAGCAAATAATGTCCAAGTTATGTTGTCATTCCATGTTGTCAGCTCTATGGCTGAATGCAATGTTATAACTGATGTTATATTTCACATCATGAAGCGAATTTAGGTTGTTGTCACTTTTCCAGTAAGCAAATAGGCCTATGTGACCATGGACCACAAAACCAGTCATAAGGGTCATTTTTTAAAATTTGGGATCTTCTGAAAGCTTTCCATTGATGTATGGTTTGATATGATAGGACAATATTTGGTCAAGATACAACTCTTTGAAAATCTGGATTAAAATATTGAGAAAATCACTTTTAAAGTTGTCCACATAAAGCACTTAGCATTGCATATTACTAAAAATATGTTTTGAAATATTTACGGTAGGAAATTTACAAAATATCTTCTTGGAACATGATCTTTACTTAATATCCTAATAAAAAATCTATAATTTTGACCCATACAATCAGGGGCGGATTAAGGTGCACAGAGGCCCCTAGGCTACAGTAGTCTGTGGGCCCCCCAACCCCGCCCCCCCTCCGCGCCAATGGGGGCCCCCTTGCAGGCTGGCACACGTGGGGCCCCTAGGCTTAAGCCATATCTAGCCTGTGCGTTAATCCGCCCCTGCATACAATGTATTGTTTGCTATTGCTTCAAATATACCCATGCTACTCATTTCTTGTGATTAAAGATCATCTACTTACACAAGACAGTTCAGCTTCACATATAGTAAATACATTCATAAAAATGTTTTAGTGGCAGAAAATATAGTTGAATAATTTATGATAATATCCATAAGAAAGCTTAAAACAAAATGAATCAAAGTGAAATTGCACCATCTGTTGGTAAAAAAACAGGCTAATGAAAGGGACAATAACATGAGTAGTACATTTAATTTTATTTAATTAAAAGGTTAGTCAAACAGATTGTCTTTTACATTTTTTCCACTTTTCTTTTAGATTGACTGCTATGCAATCAACAGTATGTCAGATGAACAGCTACTGGCATACGTCCCAAGATTTGGAGACCGGATAGCGATTAGACAGTACTCCAAAAGAGAAGTAGCTGCATTACAAGATAACACCGCAGTATCTAAAGCCACAGAAAACCTCATGTCAAAATTGCAAGGAAAACGGGACAGAAAGAGGAAGCATTGTGATAATCGTTCAGAAAAACTCAGTGGAAACACAAATGCCCAGAAAACTGAACGAAGTTTCCAAATGGGACTGTTTGAAGAGGTCCATGGCACCTTTGTCCAAATCAAAGAAAAACGAGGTGGTGGAACCAGACACTTAAAGGCTTCAAAGAGTGCTACCATGGCAGAAGTTTTGGAGGTTGGCAAGGAGCTGTTCTTTCCAAATGGAAAAAATAAACTCGGGGATATAAATGAATTTCAGCTGAAATTAAGAGACTTTACAGAAGAAGAACTAGACCCACAAACAATGCTGGGTGAGCAATACAATATAAGGAAGGTAAAGATGCTGAGACTTTATCTTTCTTGCAAGAGGACAGAAACTCAAAGAGTAGATGAGTATGTTACTCAAGGTCCTTCTACCTCCGTCGCATCTGAACGTAATGAAGAATCTGTTGCCATAGCCGAGGACAACAGTTCCATCACTGATGCATCATTCTTGTCGGAAGACAGTGTAGTGTTTATCGAACCAGGTATAATGGATGTAATACACAGTTCAATTTCAGTTGATGAAGAAATTCAGTTTGGATATACTGTTTTGCAAGACAGTACAATACTGGATGACACTCTACCAATGGAGCCTGCGGAAGTAGTGCAAGATAAGCCACAGGCCACTAAGTTAAGGCTTCGCAGGGGAAACATTTTCCAAGATCTCAATGCAGCTTTCACAGATAGCTTAATATCTGTCAATGATGGTTTTGTAGAAATTGAGATGGTCCTACCTAATGGTAGCACTGAGAAAGGAGAAGACAATGGTGGAATTCTCAGAGATGCATTGAGTGAGTACTGGGGTACTTTTTTCATGAAATGTACAGCTGGAAGCACTTTAAAGGTACCCATGACAAGACACGACATGAAAGATGAATGGGAAAATGTAGCTAAAGTGATGGTTTTTGGTTACAATACTGTTCAATACTTTCCCATTGTATTAGCCAAGCCTTTTCTGTGTTACTGCCTTGGACTTGAAATTGATGAGGATGAGCTCTTTACAGCATTTTTGGAGATGGTTCCTCAAGAGGAAAAGCAGCTTGTTGAAGAAGCAATGAGAGACTTCACATCTGTCTCTGAAAGAGAAGAATGGGTCGAATTTTTGGAAGCTCATGATGTGAAGCTTGTTATCACTGAAAAAAATGCCAAGCAAATCTTACTTGATGTGGCACACAAAGAAATTGTGCAAGATTCAGCTTACATAGCGGAGTGTTGGAGTCCAGTGTTGAAAGAACTGAAACTGCCACCAGGAGGACTGAATGAACTGATGATCAGCCTTACTCCAACAGCTAGGAAAGTTGTAGCCATACTAAAACATGAAACACTCAACAACAGAGAAAGCCAGATCATGGATTATCTGAAGAGGTTTATCAAGAACTCCAGTGATGTTCGGCTCAGGAAGTTTCTGCGTTTTTGCACAGGTAATTAATTACTTAAGATATTTTGTTATCGTTATATTCATTGGAATATAACATGTTATTGATATGAAACTATTTGTATATTTATTTATTGTACTTACTCTATTAATAAGTAAATTGATAAGTATTAAATGTTTTGAATTTCCTGACGTTGTGTATTATATAATTTAGTATTGTTATTATATGTATACATTTTAAATTGTTCTCTGATTATTTGTTTCTTGGTAGGAGCTGATCTCCTTGTTGCAAAGTTTATTCATGTCTGGTTCGTTCAGCCAAAGAGTTTCTTCACACGAAGTCCCCAGTCCCACACCTGTGGATGTGTGTTGGAAGTTCCAAATAATTATACTTCGTACCTTGAGCTTGCAGAGGAGTTTGCAAATGTCCTTGATGCAAACATATGGGTGATGGATATTGCATAAGGGTAAGGAAACAGAAAATAACCAATACCAGTTATATTCATGAATTATCCTTTTCTAATATTATCCTCAATGTTGTGTTTGTCCAAGGTGGTCAGACAGTATGTGCAGCAGCAGCACCCGCAGGACCATGTGATTCCATCTAACACTCGTTTCTTGCAATATACAATATTAATTATTGCATCTTGCACATCCATATAATGTGTCATAAAATGCACAGATGTTGTTACAGCAGTGCTTTAATGTAAAGGTATATGATTTTATAGATTCAAATTTAAATTGTTCTTACAAAGTTTACAAAAAAACTGTTAGATGTTCATTAATTAGAAGTTTATTAATTAATGCTGTTCTACTGAATACAGTTTTTTAAAATTAGTTACTGTATCTTGCACATCCATATAATGTGCCAAAATGCGTAGATGTTGTTACAGCAGTGTTACAATGTTTAGGTATACGATTTTATAGATTCAAATTCATTGTTTATGTATTCATGTTTTCTGTTCTCTGTGTTTATATATTGTATGCAAGATTGTTTTTACAAAGTTTACAAAAGAAACAATGTTAGAAATGTTAGTTTATTAATTAATGCTGTTCTACTGAATACAGTGTTTTTTAAAAAAAAATAAACAGAACGGATACAAAAGACAATCTGTCATACTTTAACAAAATATGTATAGGTATTAAACAAGACTACAGCAATAACATTAAAGAGATGAACAGATGAATAACATAAAAAGAAAAAAAAAACAGACATCACCTGACTATATATGATGCTGGTGTTTCCTGAAATTATTGTAACTCTAATAATTAAAGAATTTAAGAAGAGTCCATAACAACTTTGTCAGTACTAAATGATTTTTCAGCATGTCTTTATCTCACAATATTTAACAGTATAGTAAGCTCTTGTCTTAGTGCAAGGTAGAGATCAAACGCTGTGTATCTATCCTTGGGAAGCCTGAGGTGATGTTGGGCCATGATGTGTGCACACAGGGTGAAAACATCCTCATCACAAGCAACATCAGAGCGATGGATACACTGATCTTCGCATGCAGCACATTCTACCACCGGTACATGGCATATGTAGTCTTCTGTGTCATATAATTCAGGTAGGGTGTACATGACATCCGGTCGACCGTGGGGTACAAGGCTGTTCCTTGAAGGACGAATCAGGTGGCTGTTCCAAGTGTCTTTAGTGGAATCAAGATCTTCCTGTAAAAATCACAAACAGTGGTAAATTACTACTGTGTTTGTGTGTGTGTGTTTGTGTGTATGTGTGAGTGAAATAGAGAGGATTCACCATTTACCTGAATTAAGCCCAGGAAACAGAATAACATAAGGTTCTTGTCCAAAAAGCTGCCATCAAAGTTGCCTTCATCTTTAATTTGGTGAAAATGTTCAAGCCAAAGATCCACACACTCTTTTCTAAGGACACCCCACCAGCTCTCAATTCTCTGGTTGGCTGTACTTTTGCCATAGATAAAGCTTCTTTCTCCAGCCAGTGGATCAGCATCGCTATGTCGCAAGTACTGCTGCATATCCCTAATGGTGCTGTTTTCTGTTCCCATATCTGCTCTCAAGATTCGAGGACAGCCACCAAGACTACTTACTGTCTCAAGGAAGTAACCCCCTATGACTTTAGGATCACTGCTTGTGCAGTATGCATTCAACCATAGTATTCTCCTTGAGAATCCATCTATTGCCCCATTGATACAAATGCCAAATGGCTTCAGTTTGTCATAGGAGTCAACATGCCATAGAAAGTTGGGGCCCTTTGAAAAGTAAGCTCTTCTGTGCAGTCTTCTTTTTCTTCGCATTTCGGTGCCCAGTGGGTCAAGAGTGGACAGAATGAGGCGGACATCTTCTTTGCGCACATGAAGTCCTTTTTCCTTGCATTCACTGTACATCCATCTATAACCATGCAATGCGCCTGAGCCTTGGAGCTCTTCTCTAATAAACTGAATAACATCAAATAAGTTGTCAAAATATTTTCTGCGAAAAAGTCCATTTCTATTTAAGATTTTTTTAAGTGTCTTCATGCTGATAACAATCCCATGTTTAACACTTAAAATACGAAGGATTTCTTCATACTTTAGACCCAGGTCAAAGTAATGTTGAATTAGTCTAAATCTATCCATCCTATAGGGTAAGGAATAAATGATGTGAGCTTAAAGTGGATGGAAGCCTAAGGGTAGACAGAGAGAGAGAGTCAAGGTTATTTAATAGGTTATCTAAAATAAAGCATTCATGAATTATTTTATGAAAAACATACTGTCTTAAGTGCACTCACTTAGAATTATATATAAAAAAATAATATTGAGAAAAATAGTAATAAATACTATTATTTGTATTATTGTTGTGGTTGTTATTTAATTATTACTATTTTTATTATTACATTTAGGCATTTCGAATAAACTTTTATCCTTACATAGAGGAACAAAGCAATTAGTATAAACTGTCTGTCATATAATAATAAAGAGCTAAGATCATGACAAATAAACAAGATTTTGACACATATCATTCTTATTAAATTTCTGTATTCCACCATGTACCCGCTAGAATCACTGTAAGCATAGTTAAAACAATCTGATGTTTTCCACTTAATAATACACAATAAAACAATATACAATTAGATTCATTAACACGTACCTGGGAGTTTGCTATTCTTCTAAAATGAATCCAATGAGTACAGTTTACAGTCCCGTGGGAACAGATTGCGAAAGCGTGCGCACGGATTATGAATCTGTGGGTACGGATTCAAAAACCGAACGTTCGGTTTACAAAATTTGAGCGCACGGATTGGAAATTCGTGGGTACGGTTTATTAATCCGTGGGCACGATTTGTTAAACCGAGGGAACAGTTTAAGAATTCGTGGGTACGGTTTATAAACTGAGGGAACGAATTGCAAATCCGTCGCCACGGTTTGTTTTTTTTTCTCCTGCAGGTGACGCTGCGGGCTCCGTAGTTTCCACTTCGCCCAACCGACCTTTTTTTTTTTTTTTACCGCTCCCCTCACTACCAGAGACTCGCCCAGCAACGCTACTCATTGGATAGGCTAAGGCATGACCGCATGATCCACCGAGCCCAGAGACTAGCAGGAAAACTTTAAAATAAAAGCCACGGATCTTTATATCCGCTACACAATATTGGCAGTATGATCCAATTTCGATTTCGCCGTATTTACCCTGAAATTTCTGCCTGAAATTTCTGCACGAATTCGCCACCACACCACATATATATAGTATACTATAATATAATTTACCCAAACAACAGATCCCTTATGTTGCTTGCTCATATACATTTAATTTCTGTCTGTCTTTGCCATTTCAAAACCATGTTGTGACTCTTGGGTGACTTTAATATAAGCTATTGGAGCTGTCATAATTTACGTTTTACACTCTCTTGATTAATGTGGAAGATCGTAATTTAAAATACATAGGATGATAATAAAGAATGTTTGCTTTCTTATTTGTCGGTCGCGGTAAGCAACTGCAACGCCCCGCATACCCATCGGACAGCTACAGCGATTCTGAGCAATATTGCCAGTATGATCCAATTTCGATTTCGCCGTTTTGACCCTGAAATTTCTGCCTGAAAGCACTCGCTCACTAATTGGAGCGAGCCAGCCTTAAAGGGCCCAGATCGCATTACTGATGGTACCACATATTGTTCTAATCCGTACTGTTGTGACACAGACATGACATACAGTGACTACTAATATTAGCAGGATAGGCTCAATGTATAATGTTCCGAATATTTTGGTTTATTGCTCGGCATTACTGGTTCTTTAATACATTTATTTGAGTCACTCTGTTTACGTGACCTGATGTTTACGTGATCTCAGCCTAATTGTTACGTTGGCAGATTGTTGGGGGATGGGTAGCCCTGCATGTGCATCGCAGAGAAGTGCAAAACAGCAATCAAGGAAACAATAGCCCTAGGCTGGCAAGCCCAATCCAGGTATTTGTCCCCTCATGTCAGAAGCTGATGTTAACGGATTGAGTAACTGACCTGCTTGATTCAAATGCTGATGACTCCCAGGCTGAGGAATTTGTAACTAAATAGTTGGATTAAAAATATTTGCATCATTGTAATTTGCTCACAACTACAGCTAACTTGCCTGTGTGGCCTGTTCCCTGTCCCTTGTTTTCTTCTGCTTATCACTTACTTTTAGTTGAATTTCCAATTGTCATCTCCATTGTTTAGTGCTCAATGTCTTTGATAAATAACATCATATATATAATATGTCTAATATAAGTTTAATAACTTTATAATTTAAGTTAGGACAAGCTTAATACTAATTGTATATTGAGGGAATAATTAATAAAATAAAGGGAATGATTCTATAATGCTGTAACTAATCAAAACGAGAACTGACTGGCGTGCCGGCAAGGCAAGGCTACCTATTCGGAACAGATAGGGAGGGCGACAGAGAATATCAGCGGCCCCTACTTATCTTTTAGCCTTCCAGAAGGACAACTACAGTACGAGCCGGCTGGAATCACACATGTGGTTGTCACGTACACGGAAGGTACCGAGAAGGGGGGGGATGCCCAAAGGGCTTTAAAAGGGATACAGCTGACACATATGGCAGAGCCTCCTCCTGTACATGCTGAATGTATGTCAGACGGCCGCTCCCTGATTATAATCAGTCAAGACAATAAACCGGTGATTTGCAACTTCTCCCCGTGTCAGCTGTGAATCTCTTCTCATCCACGAAGTCGGTGGAGACGCCGTGCTCCAACAATTTGAGGGCTCGTCCGGGATCCCCAGGAGATTCGCAGGATTCGGCTAAGGGGTGACGCGGCCTACTTGGACACAGAGAACTGCGAGGCGCCGACTAGAAGAGGTATGCAGAGCCTGTTATATCAAAATCTGCACATTGGATATGTCAAATTGAGCAATTTGAAGTGTCCAGGGGCCCGTCGGTAAATTAAGACGGAGGAGAGGTTGCACGCACTGTGTTTATATAATATATTGGGTATGTCTATGTATTGTGTATGCATTGTGTCCAGGTATCGTGCGCAGAGAAATAGAACCTTAAGGAGCAGAGGGCACGGGACCCCCGCAGGGAAATAGAATTTTAAGGAGCAGGCAGGGAAATAGGACCTTAGGGAGCGGAGGGTACGAGACCCCCGCATTGTCTTTGGTGTGGCAACCCCACTATTTGCTGACGAGCGGTAGAAAAGCTGGGTCAGAATCCCGGGGAATTCAAGACCCCCGAATGCTAGATTGGCCAGAGGGAATAAGGTCCCCCTCTCTAAAACAGGTTGGAGTCTCGAGACGAGAAGT
This sequence comes from Paramormyrops kingsleyae, assembly GCF_048594095.1. Lineage (NCBI taxonomy): Eukaryota > Metazoa > Chordata > Actinopteri > Osteoglossiformes > Mormyridae > Paramormyrops > Paramormyrops kingsleyae. The sequence continues at coordinate 14,605,405 of NC_132821.1, read as the reverse complement.
CTCAAAGCTATTTGTGTGTTGTGCTGAGTTGTGGGTGAGCAGGGTTGTGGGTTCTTCCTGTTCAGGGTGCTCGCCGCTCGCTCTCTGTTGGTCGAGCTGCCCGTGGCTCTGCTGTCACTGCTTGCGGTCTTACAGTTTGTCAGACCCGAAGGGGAGTTCTCAGCAATTGGATGCCCAAAAGCGTGCCAGCCCGGCCACACCTGCTGACTCAGTACGGGCAGGGCCGACGGGTACCTCGGGCGTTCATTACAACTGCCGAGCAGGACCTCGCCTAGGGTGAGTTCTAAGAACACCCCTAGCTTGGACTCTCGGGAGGGTGGGTGACGCCTGAAGGCTATTTTGCTGGCCTTGGTCGAGTCAGAACACCGGTAGTGCGGCCGATAAGCTGACTCCCACCTGGGTTGTCTCAGTTGTGCGTACAGAACACCCCCTTCCAAGTTGACATTGCTGGGGATCGGGGGGGTTTCGGCTGGGAGCGGGCCTGTTTGACTGGAATTGGGCTTGTGTGACGTGCCCTGTTCATGGGGGACACAACAGTGAGCTGCTCTGAATATAGTCTTATTATTTTAGAAGTTGTTGATTTATGTATTGGTGGTGTTTGTTGGTAGGACATTCGACTAGGATAAGGAGGTGTACTAAGTGTGGGTGGCTGAACCCACATCCGGAGGCAGAAGGGCTGTTAGACAAGGGATCAAAACAGTCAGGACAGATTAAAGATGGACCGCGAGTTTGATCGGGAGCTAGATGATGGGGGATGGGCGCCCCCGGAAAATACAGTGTGGAAGCCACTAGTAAAGCAGATCCAGGTGGTGAAGGAAGCTATAGAAGGGGCAAGCGGTGAAGGAGATAAAGAGAAGGAGGTAGCTGATGCCGGGGAGCGTATGTGTGGGGCGGTTTGAAGCGCCGGGTGTCGAGTAGAGGATAAGCGCTCACTGGGAGAATTACTGTGGAAAAAGGAGAGAGAGCATGCTAGCCAAAGGGACGAAGCAGCAAGGCAGAGGGCGACAGCCAGTATAGTGCAGAAAGGGAAGTGGAAAAAAGAGGAAGAGAGGCATGAGAAGGAAAGGAGAGTGTGGGTGAGATTAGCCATATTTTGGCAAGGGACAGACCACCTCCATAGTGAGGAAAAAGGGGAGGCTAAGTCACTCCCTCCCGTAAAAGAAAAACAAGTAAAACATGGGGATCGTCCCTCAGTGTATAAGGGTAGGGAGGCGCTCTCAACAGCGCCCCCGGCCCATATGTGCCCCATGATCAATGTGACAGGAGGAACCCTCCACATTCGAACACAGGATACTCAGGAAGTCTCAGACTGTGTCCGGTCTGGGAAGGCAGAGGAGGAGTCAGACAGGGACTCAGACATAGGATCTGAGTGCTCTAGTCAAGTGAAAAGAGACAGGTCAGATGTCCGTGAAAATACAAGGGCACAAGAGCAGCCGCACAAGCCGGCGGCTGAGGAAGGAATAGCTGAGACTATAGCGGGCCTCTTGCGTGCCAGGGTGTTAGAGCCCTCCACGTCTCAGTGGAACACCCCCATCCTCCCAGTGGCAAAACCCGGCACAGGCAAATATCGGATGGCCCACGACTTACGCGCCATAAACAACCTCCTGCTGACCCCTACTGTTCCAGTCCCAAACCCATATGTTGCCCTAACTAATCTGACCCCGCAACAAAAATGGTTCACATGCATTGATCTAGCAAATGCTTTTTTCTGTTTGCCCCTAGCAGAGGAGTGTAGGGACATATTCTCATTCACTTACAGGGGCTGCCAGCTGCGGTACACCCGCCTGCCTCAAGGGTTCGCCCTTTCTCCAGGTATCTTTAACCAGGTCCTGAAGCAGGCTTTGCAGGGGTGTCCTCTCCCGGACGGTGTCACCCTCGTCCAATACGTGGACGATCTTTTGATCACGGCCCCAACAGCGGAGGCGGCCCTACAGGCCACCCAGTCAGTGCTGCGCCTTCTGTCAGAAAAAGGCTTTAAGGTCAGTAAGGACAAATTGCAGATTGCTAGGACAGCAGTGACCTTCCTAGGACGAGTGTTGTCGGGGGCAGGAACAGGCCTCTCCCCAGCTCATCGGCCGGCTATCTTGCATTACCCAAAGCCCATCACAGTAAAAGACATGCTATCTTTCCTAGGGCTCACAGGTTACAGTCGCACCTACATTCCAGATTACACGGGACTTACACAGCCCCTGAGGGCGCTTGTCCGAGAACACGGCCTACGTAACCTCAGGGCGCCCCTTAACTGGGACCAAGCATCTGAGGAGGCGTTTATCACCTTAAAGCAGAGGCTAGCACAGGCCGCGGACCTAGCCCTCCCAGATTACTCTCTCCCGTTTCACTTGGATGTGTCGGAAACAGGAGAGGTCGTCAACGACATCCTGTTTCAGAAAAAAGGGGGAGAGAGGAGAGTGCTGATGTACGTCAGCATAAAACTCGATACTACATCCGCTGCACATTCTGACCTCGCACAGTGTGGTGGCTTATGTGAATTCACAGACGTTTACCATGACGTCACTCAGGCAACAGAGACTTAGTAAAATACTAGAGGCACCTAATCTGAATTTTTCTCACGAAGGGATCAACATGGCAGACCACATGAGCGGGGGAGAACCACACCAGTGTGGGTACTGAGTTCAGAAGGAGGAGAAAGTCAGACCAGATTTAGGGGCAGAAAAAATAGAGAAAACAGACGATTGGTTTACAGATGGGTGTTGTTTTAGAACAGACACAGGAGGGTTGCAGGCAGGGTATGCAGTGGTGGCCAGACAAGGCCAGGATTATGTAACCTTGAAAGCAGACAGGCTGGGGGGAGCCCAGTCAGCCCAGAGAGCCGAGGTGATAGCGGTTATCGAGGCCCTGAAATTAGCAGAAGGGAAAGAAGTTACCATAGACTCAGACTCAGCATATGCTGTAGGCGCAGTGCATGTGGAACTCAGCCAATGGCTGAGGGCAGGATTCTTGACCGCGGGAAACAAGCCAATAAAACACGAAGCAGAAATGAGGGAATTGGCAAAGGCCTTGATGCTTCCCAAAAAAGTGGCAGTGGTCAAGTGCAAGGGACATGAAGGGTCAGGAACAATGGTAGCGAAAGGAAATCAGGCCGCAGATGAGGAAGCAGAGAGGGTCGCAGGGTACGTGGTGTCCAAACAGATGATCACGGTAGAGGAGGAAGTTCACCAGAATTACCGACTGACCCTAGAGAAAGTTAAGCACGAACAGGACAAGGCCTCCCCAGAGGAGAAAACGATGTGGAGAGAGAAAGGGGGGCACAAGATGGAGGGGCTATGGCAGAGTAAGGAAGGGAAGCCAGCCCTTCCCCCAGGCCTTCGCCAGACAATCTTGGCAGAAGCCCACGGGGTGGGTCATGCAGGGGTGAGACAAATGTTAGAGAATCTGACGAGCTGGTGGCATCCATTTATGAAAGAGATGGTGGGGGGATATGTACGGAGTTGCGCTACCTGTACCTTGTATAACTCGCGACCCACAGTCAAGCCTGAGAAAGGGCAGTTTCCAATGTATACCAGGTCAGGGGAAGAAATCATTATAGATTACACAGACATGGTGATTCCAGTGAGAGGGTTCAGATATGTGTTGATGTTTGTGGACGCATTCTCAGGATGGCCAGAAGCATGGCCCACAAAGAAGGAGGATGGGGTATCCGTGATAAAGTTTCTGATTAATCAGTATATACCACGACACGGGTTTCCAAACAGGATTCGGACAGACAATGGGTCCCACTTTAAGAACGAGGACCTCCGGACGGTAGAGAAAGCGTTGGGATTGAGACATGCGTTTGGAACTGTGTATCATCCGCAGTCCCAGGGAAAAGTGGAGCGAATGAACCAAACAATAAAACAAAAATTGGCAAAAATCTGCGCGCAGACCAAAATTAATTGGGTTGACGCTTTACCACTGGCAATGATGTCAGTGAGGTCTTCCATAAACAGGGGGACCGGGTTCACCCCCTTTGAGCTCCAGACAGGCAGGCAGTTCCCTGGACCCCAGAAAGGGTTAACCTGGACCCCCGACGAGAAGGGGGAGCAAAATCCTAGGGCATATTATGATTGTTTGCAAGGTCTCGTTGCAGATTTCTCTAAACAAATCCAGGAGGCGAGACCAGAGAACCAGCCAGCCAAACCACACACGGCGGAGTGGGTCCTCCTGAAAGTCATCAAACGGAAGTGGTCAGAGCCCAGGTGGACGGGCCCCTTCCAGGTCACTGAGAGGACGTCACACGCGGTTCGTCTGAAAGGCAAAGGCGACACGTGGTTTCACTGGAGCCAGTGCGCAGCTGCGGAGGAGCCAAGGAGAACCACGGCAGAGATCCAGGAGGCCCTTAGGGAAGGAATCCAGAGCGTCAGTTCGGCTGAACTAGACGCAACTCAGGTCTCAACAGAAGGGGCAGAATAATCCCCTGACCTGAGCAACCAGAGCATGGTAGTCCACCCCTGCTCCAACGACCAGAAAGAACAAAAGCACCTCATTCACCGCCAGACAACACTAGGACAAGGATGGAGATCAAGATAAAAAGGGGAATGTTGGGGGAAACAAGTGTGTTGTGTGATGCTTAAAATGCTTAAAGTGTTAATGATTAGTGGTTTGTGAGCCATGCCAGCCATGGACTCCGAAGGGGGGCCACGCCTGTGGCGGGCTGGGAGTGGAATTTCCCTGAAGCTCAGGGTTTTTGCCCTCCTTCCTAGGCTGGATGGACAGGATTGTGTGTGGAACTCTTTGGAGTCCTAAAGGGGGGAGTGTGCGCTATGTTTGGGGAAGTATGCTGTACTTACATTCCCAACAACACAGCACCAGACGGCTCAGTGACCAGGGCACTCGAGGGTCTCCGGACCCTCTCCAAAACAATGCATGCACACTCCGGGATCAGTAACATCTGGGATGCCTGGCTGACCTCAGCGTTCGGACAGTGGAAAGGCTTAATGGGCTCGCTTTTATTATCCTTTGCTACTTTTGCTGCGATTTTAGTTACTTGTGGGTGTTGTTGTATTCCCTGCCTGCGCGCACTGTCAGTTCATCTCATCACTACCGTGATAGAGAAGCGGGATGGCACCTATGCGCGGATGATGCCTCTCCTGCCTGTCGGGCCGGAGAGGGGCAAAGGTCATTTGGACAGCTTTGAACTACGACTCCCCCGCCAATAGGGTGATCTCCTTGCGGAGACCAAAAGGGGGAATGCAAAATTTCATAAATAAGGCAAAATATTACTAATCAGCATAATCAGGGTGATCTCCTTGCGGAGATCAAAAAGGGGAATTGAGGGAATAATTAAAAAATAAAGGGAATGATTCTATAATGCTGTAACTAATCAAAACGAGAAATGACTGGCGCACCGGCAAGGCAAGGCTACCTAATCGGAACAGATAGGGAGGGCGACAGAGAATATAGAAAAAATAACCTTTAAAATACTGATTATGACCCCAGTGGTCTTAATGCAACAAAATATTAGGATCATTACAGGCTGTGCCTGTCCTCCTGTTGCTGCCAGGACTTTTGTTTGATTGATGGCAGTTTCACACCTCTGTGATGCACAGCTACCCATCCCCCAGCACACTGTGAAATCCAGACGTCACACCTTGGGCAGATCTGCAGGTCACATGCTGTTCTTTTTATTTTAGCTTAATCACAAAACCTGTCTGCTCAAGGAAGTGTGCTTTCATTTTATAGAAATTAGCAAAAAAATAAATAAAACATATCAGTATCACAGAGGTCAAAGCAACGCCATCGGAGAAAATAGCAGGCCGAATCTGCAGCGACATTACACAAAAAACATACAATGTACATGGGGAATCAGGGTTCGATTCTGCAGAGGGAGTCTGAGAAACGGCCCCCTCTCATTTGTAAATTTCTTATGTTCTTATGACATTTGTGAACAAACATACATTGGAGACTGATGTGTAAGCATGTTTTCACTCTATTCATTTAATTCTATTTTTTATAAATAAATCAGTCTTTTGTTTCAATATATTTTGTGAATATGTGTCTTTCATATTTGCAGGTCAGTCAGTGTGTGAGATATTTTGTATAGATATGGCAGGCTTTTGTGAAGGTTTCCATGTCACACACAAAGGCTTATTTGAGCTACCAGTCTGAGTAAATGCAAATGTGCCAGGCTTCACAGGTAATTGGTGTGTTTGCACAACAAAAGCAGGAGGGCAATGGAGCTAATGGCTCAGCGAGAATCTGCGGCAGGCCTAGTAGTGCTAGAAAATTTAGGCAAATTTGTGCAGGTTTAGTAGTTCTAGCATTAATGACTTTATTTTGGAAGTTTTTTTTTTTTTAACCAGTAATGCCGATAGCCCCATTGGATGAAGAGCAATACACCAAAATTTTAGGAACATTTTAGACTGAGCCTATCCTCCTGCTAATACTAGTAGTCACTGTATGTCAATTTGTCTGTGTCAGAACAGTACGGATTAGAACAATCTGTGGTGCCATCTGTAATGCGATCTGGGCCCTTTAAGGCTGGCTCGCTGCAAATAGTGAGCGAGTGCGAGTGTGCGTTAGAGCAAGACGGGGGCGGGGTGGCAATTTCAGGCAGAAATTTCAGGGTAAAAAGGGGGAAATCGAAATTGGATCATACTGGCAATGTTGCTCAGAATCGCTGTAGCTTTCCGATGGTATGTGGGGCGACACATAAGAAAACAAACATTCATTATTACATTCTATTTACGTTAAATTGCGATCTTCCACATTAATCAAAAGGTAAAACTGACATAATTACAGCTCCGATATCTTATATTAACAACTCCGAGCTATTAGCTAAGTTCTCCCCAAACGAGCTTGATGGGCTGAATGGCCTCCTCTCGTTTGTAAATTTCTTATGTTCTTATTAAAGTCACCCGAGAGTCACAAAATTTTGCCAGTTTTGAAATGGCAAAGACAGACACAAATCAAATTTATATGAGCAGCAACATAAGAGATCTGTTGTTTGGGTTAATTATATTAGAGTATACTATATTCATATGTGGTGTGGTGGCGAATTCGTGCAGAAGTTTTAGAACTGCACTATTCATTTATCACTCTATTTAGAAATATAAATTATAAAAGTTCTTAAAAGATTCATCCTTCTTAAAAGTTACTTTGTTTCACATTTGAAATCGTCTTTCAAAGTGTCCCTCACAATGCCACTGGGGGTGGCGTGGGCGGGGCTACGTGGGGGGGGGGGGCGGGGGACGCGGTCAGAATGGTATATTAAGAGGAGACCTCCACATGTACAGTTACTCTACCTCTGCTTCCAGCGAGACAAGAGCTCCAGACTCTGTAGAAGATTTCATCTATTGTTGAAGAATTTATCAAGAATGGCTTCCAAATTGTAAGTTATGATCAATTTATTATAGCATTTGAATCTGTAAGAACTGTGGATAAATTTGTTCTTCCTTGTATGTACTTTACTTATGTATTTTTGTATGTATTTTTTTAACTTAAAATGCATCCATTACATAACTAAAACAATTTTTTGAAGCAATTTAAGGGTAGAATACTATTTTTTCATTTGCAGTGTTCACAAAAGGCTTATATTGCTTAATATCAATGTAACTAAATAGTCAACATGATTATGATTAAGAAATTTATTGTCATATGCATGGTAAAAACAGTCAGTTACACCATACAATCAGTGCTTGAAGTGGGAAAAAATAAGTGCATGAACTCTAATTTTCCGACATTTGACATTTGTGCGGTGAAAAAAAAATCAAGTCTTTAGGATGTGTTGGTTCAAAAACTATTTTAATTTAATCATTCTTCCAAGCAATAACCTATAGGCATAGGCTACTTTTTTCTAATTCACAAATGGAATACTGAAAAACCATTAAAACAACATGAACCAGACCAGTGTGATACTTGTAGGCCTAACAATAGACTAGGGCTAAAGCTGATGCGATTGGTTGGGACTCAGTGGATGCATATGATAGGGCACTGTCGTGGCTCATGGGTAATGTAGTCTTTTATCGGTCTTGTGATATTGTCTATTCTTGGGCCACTGTCGCTGAGTCGGATCAGATTCAGTAAGTACCGGAACGCAGAAAAAAGTGGCGGAACCCAAAAGACGAAAATACAGAAGTTCCGGAACTGCGTTCCGCTGCGTTCCGGCCCACTTCAAGCACTGCATACAATGAAAATCTTACTCCACGTGTTCCGTCGCATTGCCCTAAAGATAGAACAGTAAACACAGAGTGACAATACAATGTGCATTACAAAAATAAATAATATTTAGACAAAGGCTATTGTGTAAACACATAAACCTTCAGAAATAATTTACAGTATTGTGCAAAAGAGCAATTAAATGAGACCTGAAGTGAATATAAAGTTCACCGACTGGCCCATGTGGTGTACAGAGTCTGCAGAAATTGTTCTGTGTGTGTGCATGTGTGTGCATGGGTGGAGAGTGGTTATGGTTCTCCTTGTTCACAGGGTAATTGTCCTGACAATTACGTCAGTGTTATGGGGGGAAGGGATAGTGGGTGTGAATCATTCACCGGCCTGATGGCCTGTGAATAAAAACTGTTCTTTAATCTGGTGGTTCTTGATTTCACACTTCTGTAGCATCTGCCTGAAGGCAGAAGTGTGAACAGTCTTTGCTGAGGGTGGCTATTGTCTCTAATGATGCTACGGGCTTTCCTGATGACTCTAGGGTGATAGTTGTCCTCCAGTGATGGTAGAGCGGCTCCAATAATGGTTTGGGCAATTCTCACCACCCGTTCCAAGGCTTTCCGGTCCTTTGCAGTTGAGTTCCAAAACCAAACTGTGATGTTGCTGGTGAGAATACTCTCAATAGTACTTCTGTAGAAGTTTTAAAAAATTCTGGTTGCCATTCCAAATTTCCTCAGCCTTCTTAGGAAATACAAACGCTGTTGAGACCAGCTTATTGATGTTGTGAGACCAAGTGAGGTCATCCCTCAAGTGAACACCAAGATATTTAAATGTCTTCACTCTCTCCACCTCCTTCTCTCCAATATGCAGTGGTGTGTGTTGTTTTTGTTTCTTCCATGGGTCTACAATCATCTCCTTGGTTTTGTCAGCATTTAGGGGGAGATTATTGTCCTGACACTAAACTCACCACCTCTCTCCTATATGCTGTCTCATCACTACCAGTAATCACTCCAGTGACCATTGTATCATCAGCAAATTTGATGATACTGGTGTTGTTCTGTGATGCAGTACAGTCAGAAGTAAAGAGGGTATAAAGCAGGGGACTAAACACGCAACCTTGAGGAGTCCCTGTGTTGAGAATTTGTACAGCAGAGGAGCGGCCCCCAATCCGAACTGACTGTAGTCTACCTGTACTTGTTTCTGTAGTTGTGATAGATGTAGTTAACTAATTACTTTTCTCAGTCTGGGACCCATCAGGATGAGAATAAATATGCAAATGTTATTTATCCAAACCAGAGAGGAATGAACAATGGAGAGGATGACTGGAATGTTTCCTTATTCAACTAAAAATCATGAATCACATCTAATCTTGAGTAACACTTCCATGACTTAACTGTCAATAAATGTTTTTTTTTTTTTTTTATCCCCAGTGCTTCCAACAGGCATTTCCTGCTCTGCCCCGTGTGCAAGAAGACACAGGCAAGCCTCTCGGTGCATCTGACTAGGGTGTGCATGAAGAGATCTTCGAAAGAAGCCATCCAAGAAGTAGTGGAGAAGGCAAAGCAGGATGCGCTTGAAGTTCTGCAGTGGGGCAGGGTGTTCAGCTACAGGCACCTGCGAGACATTATGGATGATGCTAATCCTATGAGCAGGTTGGTGGGAAAACTCTTCAGTCTTTTTTACACATCTCGCTTCGTTTCTTCAGTATGACATTTACTAACAGTTTTTTTTATTTACTTATTTATCTGAAAGGATGATCCAGGAGCTGGAGCGTCGCCACATGGTGGTGCCTGACACCCCCTCCCCAGCAGTAGCGGCGCAGACCAGCAGTGTTCCTGTGATGGCTGGTACAACCGTGCAGCGACCGGAGAGCTCGGCGACTGAGCAGTCGGAGGACGCAGTCAGTGTCAGCAACGGCGAGATCTTTCAAGTGTGAGTATGAGTGTCTCGGATTTGCAGCTTCATTGATACCTTTTGCTTTTGCTTGTGAGCCAATTGAAGGTGCAATTTTAAGACGAAATATGTTTTCCACATGGCAGTACCCGGGAGGTGCAGTGGCCACAGACCTCCAGGCACATGATGCAGGAGAAGGGACTGCACCGGAAACATTCTCTGGACCATCCCCTCCTGAAGGGCTTCGCCGCATACTTGGAGAAGGATCTCCTGATTGAGAATTTCAAGCAGACGGTGAGGTCTCCCATAAAAGTTCACTCTATTATTTTTTGGAGCTTTATATCTACGCAATATATTCATTAAGTAATGCCGATTTTATTTTCCAGGTGGAAAACGTCAGCAGGTTCATGTTTTTTGTGAACCCTGAAGAGCCATCCCTTGAATTTCTGAGGGAGAGGGAGAGGACGAAGCTCTTCTTTCGGGAGCTGACTGAGGCTGGTCTCTCCAGGCAGACTCAGGTCAACTACATGAAGAGCCTGAAGAGGTTGGTAGCATGTAGATTTTTAACAGTATATTGTAGGTTTGTGTTGTATTGTCGTATCTGTTTTCTTCAAGGAAGTTCAGTCCTCCCACTATTGTCATGGTGGCATGTACAAGTTTATGTACATATGGATACTTACATACATGTCCTTCCTCTGACAGATTCCTCAAGTACCACACCGTGGCCACCGACCTCCGGCGTGACAACATTGCCTTGTGGAATGAGGCAATGTTCTTCGTGGAGTACCTGGGCTCACTCCAGCAGAGCTCTGCAAAGTTGGTGAGTAAGGAGATGACGCAAAGGAGGTAAGTTCAACTGTCAACACCCGTTAAATTCCATATTATGATTTGATTATACATCTCCTCTACTGTGTTTAACACACTCATAATGTTTTTATTTTTATCTCCCTCACTGCTCCTGGAGTGCACTGCATGGAGAAGCAGAGCCATTTTACATTGTGAGCACATTTTATTAAAATGTGTACTGTATTGATTAGGATTGACAGTAATTGAATTTTCTTCTCCCACCCACATAGTCATGTCATTCTCACGGGGATGAGCCCAGAGAAGAGTCCAGAGGACTGCTGGGCCGTGCTGAGGGCTGCCAAGAACGACTTCTTGGCAGTCCTTGGCAAGGTGTATCCGGAGGAGATGCCCCTGGAGTGTGCAGAGTGCTGCCTTGTCCTCTACTACCTGGAGGCCACGGTGATTCTGAAGCATCTCCAGCCACCAGGCGTGGTGGAGCACATGACCGTAAGTGTTGTATTCTTTTTGTCTTCACTTTTCCTTTTTGCCGATACTCTTATTTATCAGTGGGACATCATTGTATTGTGTAGGTCCAGGAGTGGATGACCAGGAGCACGTCCGAGGCCGACCATACGGTGATTGTGGTGAAGGAACACAAGACGTCGGCGCAGCAAGCGGCCACGTTTGCATTGTCCTCTGAGGAGGAGACGGTAAGTATATCAAGTTTGATAAGATTTATTTCATAGTTTATTTCAAGAGCAGCGATTTAATCTGTTTTCCTCTGCCAACAGTGGTTCGACATCTACTTCACCCAGGTACGGCCACAGCTCCTGAGCTCCAAGAGGAGCCGGACGACACTGGATGACCTGGGAGGAGACAAACGGTTCTTCGTCTCCACCGCAGGCAGGCCGGCGTTCAACGCTTCGAATGACCTCAACCGGCTGCACCAAAAGTGAGCTGATCGTCATGATTAATTCCCCCTATAATATGTTCTACATACGTGTTGTGTGAGACGTATTAATAAATGTATTTTTGTATTTTAGATACAAGCTGGATCCAGTCACCTACCAGACGGCCCGGCGCATCTTTGAGACGGCCACCAAGGACTTGACGGACCAAGAGAAGTCCTTGGTGGCCGATTACCTCACTCATTCCACTGCGACGGCTGACGAGCACTACCGGATGAAGCAGTCGCGGAATGTGGTGCTGGCCAGTAAGCTGCTGAAGAAGCTGGCAGGTGACTCAAGGTAGGCATGTTTTCTGTTTGTCAACACACTTACCAACATCAAGACACACAACCAAAGCCCTCACCACTGAACACTAACCTTAAACGTTTGTGGGTTTTTTTTAATTTTTTTTATTTTTATATTTATCTCAGCGCTGACTCCGCAGAGGAAGGACCCAGCTGTTCTGCCCGTGGTGCCGCACGGGATGCTGCCCTGGCATCCAACCAACAGATGGATGTCCAGGCAGCGTTCGATCAGCTCCTTCGGACCCACCCCGTGACCCTGGATGGCGACATCCCAGACAAGACAGCACGCTCGCAGACGTCGGGCCGGTTTCAGCGGCAGCTCTATGATCGCTGGCTGAAGGCCCAGATGAGGATGCGCGTACGGCATGTCTTGTGTGAGTATTGTTTGTAGCACTAATGACATTTTTTACTGTGAAACGGTCCTATCTACATAGGCTTCTTAACTAACAACAATTTACTTTGTTCTTGACAGCACACTTTGGCAGATGGCAGCCCACCGAGTCCCGGGTCGACGCTTGGATCAGGAACCAAGGCTGGAAAAGTAACGTTCCCAGCGCGGCCAGCGTTCTGAAGGACTGGAGACCAGTGGGTTCGGTGGACACTGCCGTGGACTCTAGCCACATCCAGGAGCTCATCCACAACCAGAAGTGGAAGGGACTTGTGGTGATGGACATTGCGGGGAAGGGGAAGGGAGTCTGCGCCACCCGGCAGTTCCAGGCTGGTGTGGTGGTGTGTGACTACCACGGGCCGGTAGTCACAGCCACTGAGGGCCAGCGGATTCACTCATCGACGAAGGAAGAAGAATCTGGCTACATGTTCTTCTTCCGGAACAGCCATAAGTCTGAGTGTGCCTGTCACCCGGGCATACAGCCTTTTGGCCGGCTGATTAATCATTCCCATAAGAAGGCCAACCTCCGGCCAAGACTGTACAGCCCAGCCGTCGGGGGACAGGATGTTATTTTGCTTTTGGCCCTGAACAGGATTAATGTTGGGGAGGAACTGTTGTTCGATTATGGGGTGCAGAGGAAATCGTTCAGGGGAGAGGGACTGAGAACCATTGAGAACATGTAGTTAATTTTTGGCAAGATCATCATTTTGATTGTTTGCTACTCTTCCCAAAAGTGATGTGGGTAGATTATTCCACCATGCAAGGTCGGGCAGATTATTCATTCATCAAATTTAAAGCTCTTAATTTCTAATCAATTGGCCCAAGTACATCCTGATTGCACTGTACTATTTTCTTGTATGCAGTTTTTATGTGAAATAACTCTTTAAATGTGAAACAAAGTGACACTTTTCTAGTATAACTATTTTGTTTTTTTTTTTGACAATGTATAAAGTTTAAGACCTTGTCGTTGCCCCAAGTATTACAGTAGTTTAAGTGCGACCCACAGGTCACTTACTCAAGCGATTAACATCAACATCTGAGATGAGGGGTAACAGACTTCGGAAGGGCCTGACAATCTGTACGGATGCCTAGAATGAGGTCTGTTTGAGCTCCTACCTCAGGCTATAAAGCCAAATTAAGCATCAAATTAAAGCACAACATTTGTGGTCCACACAGAGACCAGACACATGTCTATAGCCCCAGCAGTTTTAGAGTAACCCTTCAAAATATTTGGAGCATTATAGACTGGGCCACTACCTATCTGATGCATGGCACACTGACCTGTAATACACCGCAAATACACCAAAGCACGTGACAAAGTGAAACACACAGCTCGTCTACTCAAATAATCACGCTTTTATTTTACAGTTTGCAAGGGAATTAGCAGGATAACCTTAGCAAAATCACAGAGGTCAAAGCAATGACAGACAATATAAAATGTACACAGGCAAATAAAGCTGACAACCTACAGTATTTGTGGAGCATAAAAACATGATGACCGTTTAAGGAAAAATAACCTCAACTATTTTACCAGTGCGACCCACAGGTTACTTACTGAAGCGGTTAACATCAACATCTGAGATGACGGGTAACAGACATCAGAAGGGCTAATTATGATATATATAGTTGATATACAATTAGTATTAAGCTTGTCCTAACTTAAATTAAATTATAAAGTTATTAAACTTATATTAGACATATTATATATATGATGTTATTTATCAAAGACATTGAGCACTAAACAATGGAGATGACAATTGGAAATTCAACTAAAAGTAAGTGATAAGCAGAAGAAAACAGGGAACAGGCCACACAGGCAAGTTAGCTGTAGTTGTGAGCAAATTACAATGATGCAAATATTTTTAATCCAACTATTTAGTTACAAATTCCTCAGCCTGGGAGTCATCAGCATTTGAATCAAGCAGGTCAGTTACTCAATCCGTTAACATCAGCTTCTGACATGAGGGGACAAATACCTGGATTGGGCTTGCCAGCCTAGGGCTATTGTTTCCTTGATTGCTGTTTTGCACTTCTCTGCGATGCACATGCAGGGCTACCCATCCCCCAACAATCTGCCAACGTAACAATTAGGCTGAGATCACGTAAACATCAGGTCACGTAAACAGAGTGACTCAAATAAATGTATTAAAGAACCAGTAATGCCGAGCAATATACCAAAATATTCGGAACATTATACATTGAGCCTATCCTGCTAATATTAGTAGTCACTGTATGTCATGTCTGTGTCACAACAGTACGGATTAGAACAATATGTGGTACCATCAGTAATGCGATCTGGGCCCTTTAAGGCTGGCTCGCTCCAATTAGTGAGCGAGTGCTTTCAGGCAGAAATTTCAGGGTCAAAACGGCGAAATCGAAATTGGATCATACTGGCAATATTGCTCAGAATCGCTGTAGCTGTCCGATGGGTATGCGGGGCGTTGCAGTTGCTTACCGCGACCGACAAATAAGAAAGCAAACATTCTTTATTATCATCCTATGTATTTTAAATTACGATCTTCCACATTAATCAAGAGAGTGTAAAACGTAAATTATTACAGCTCCAATAGCTTATATTAAAGTCACCCAAGAGTCACAACATGGTTTTGAAATGGCAAAGACAGACAGAAATTAAATGTATATGAGCAAGCAACATAAGGGATCTGTTGTTTGGGTAAATTATATTGTAGTATACTATATATATGTGGTGTGGTGGCGAATTCGTGCAGAAATTTCAGGGTAAATACGGCGAAATCGAAATTGGATCATACTGCCAATATTGTGTAGCGGATATAAAGATCCGTAGTTTTTATTTTAAAGTTTCCCTGCTAGTCTCTGGGCTCGCTGGATCATGCGGTTATGCCTTAGCCTATCTAATGAGTAGCGTTGCTGGGCGGGTCTCTGGTGGTGAGGGGAGCGGTAAAATAAGGTCGGTTGGGCGAAGTGGAAGCACAGTCGCGTGAAGTTTTTTTTTTTTTTTTTTTACTTTTTACAAGGAATCGCGGCTAGTATAGTTGGAGCCCGGCTTCGTTTTGGCAGGACGAAAGTCTGTTGTTTTTTTTTGTTTGTGTTGGAGTTAGGGATTATTGGGGCTGCGCCATCCCAAGCGGAGAGCGTGGCGGGCAGCCTGGTGTGCATACGCCGGACGCCATCTCGGTCTGCAGCGGAAGACAGAGACGCGGAGGGGCTGTTTGAGTGGTGTCGACGACAGCGGGTATGACGAGTGGCATCTTCGGGAGTCTAAGTCGTGTCCTGGCATCCGGTGGAACTGAAGGAGCTGGGGAATATCGTGGAGGAGGGCACCCGGATTAGCGGTGCTGAAGTGGAGGCAGCGCGCGCCGGTTTTGAGATCCAGGGCCCCGGAGCTGTGTTACACGGGCGTATACTCGGGCGATTTCGACCTCGGATGCAGCGCGAGTGAGTGACCCTGCCATACAGAGGCCTCCCCCTACAACTCATCTCGACCCATTCCGTCGTTGACTGGTAAACCTGCTCCTTTTCTTCACTCTCCTCAATCGGGTGAAGGTCTCGGCAAAGTTGCAGATCTGGACAATTGTATGCATAAGTGTGTGTTGGATGTAATTAAACGCAGTCGAAGTGTTTGTTTAATGTCATTCACGCGCTGTATTTTGAATAGGTGAATGACGATTGGTATTGTGCTATGCTTTGCTGTGTAACCCTGAGATGTTTTCTTTCTTTTTTTTCCGTTTTGAGTTAAATCTGTCTTTTTCTGTTATTGATGACAACGGGACAAATTGGTGAATTGCTAAAAAAGGGGGAGGTTTGAATTATTCAATTTCCTCTGCGTCATCGGGGCCTAATTCAGCTCTGTGGCCTGAAGTATTTTCTTTCATGCCGTCCGTTTTATAGCTTGCTGTTTAAGGTTGGAGGACAGCGGAAAGAGAAGCGACCTTTCCGTTTGCAATAAATCACTCGTTTGTGTTTAGGGTGGTTTATGCGTTCAAACATTGTGTAACTACCCGGGGGTAGGGGCGTCGCACCCGACGTGCTAGGTTTTGGGAGTGCAGGGTTGTCGGCAGATTATATCGGTACCCGGCCGAAAACGTATATACTTCAGGGTGCCACCGTGTCCATTTTTGTCCCCTGAACCTGCCTTCCAACACCCTCCCGCAGCAGGACGGGTAAAACATATTTGCACACGCAAATACTGGGACTAAAAGAACTCGGGGTGAGGGACTCAGATCCTCTCATTACTTAGTCTCCCTGGGTAGAATAACCGCCAGTTTTCCCCTACCAAGGCGGGGCGAAATTTCTCCGCTACAATTGCTCAGAATCGCTGTAGCTTTCCGATGGTATGCGGGGCGTTGCGGTTGCTTAGCGTGACCGACGCATAAGAAAGCAAACATTCTTTATTATCATCCTATGTATGTTAAATTACGATCTTCCACATTAATCAAGGTATTGTAAATGTTGGAGTACGCCGCTCCACCGGGTCCGGATGAGAAGGGAACACGCAAAGGAGACTCTCAGTTTGATTATAAATGATGCTTTTATTTAGTAATGCATTCTATTGTTAATGCCTCTTATTGCTTTAATGCGAGCCGGCTCGGGAACAGACTGCCTACACACCCCCAGTGTGTCAGCTCAGCGTGTTCTGGGTGGTAAAGCTTTACGCAGTCTTATATACTTGCATTATTCTGGGTTACTTCCTTGTTACATTGTAGCACACAAGCAAAAGAATAAAAGTCAAGCTGGTATATTTCCATTACGCAGTCTCTCATATCTACTGGGTTCTCAGAATCTTTGTTGTTCACAGGTGCAGACATACTTCTCGGAACAAGATTCCATATAAGGGGCAAGCAGAACATTCGTGGTTATAGGTGTGAGACTGTTCTATGCTTTTTGCAGCAGCTCAATGTTTTGCAGACATATTTCCTGTTGCGCACTCTGTCAGCTCTCCTGCCTGCCACCCCCACAATTCCCCCTTTTGATCTCTGACCAGAGATCACCCTAGGACTACAGGATTTTTGGGTATCCCCCTTTTGATCTCCGCTAGGAGATCACTTTTGGAACACCGTCTCGTCCTGGTCCTCGTCGGGCCCGAAGCCGAGGAGGGGCATCATGTGAAATCCTGGGGGTTCACGCTTCTCTATGGCGGAGGAGATCAGGCGGACTGACAGAGCACGTAGGCAGGGGATGCAGCAGCACCCGCAAGTGACTAATATTGCAGCAAATGTAGCCATAGATATGAGAAGCGAAGCCACCACATCTTTCCACTGTCCAAACATGGAGGTCAGCCAATCATCCCAGACATTGTGAATCCCAGACTGCTCGTGCATGGTTTTTGAGAGTGTTCGCAGCCCCTCTAAAGCTTTGGTGACGGACCCGTCAGGGGCAGTATTGTTGGGAATGTAGGTACAACAAACATCTCCAAACATAGCGCAAACACCTCCTTTCTCGGCCAGTAACATATCTAGTGCCAATCGGTTTTGAACGGCCATCAAGGAGGTAGGCCCCAGCTGTTCTGCAAGGCCCTCTATCGCGTCTCTGGTAAGGTTAGATAAACGTAACACGTTATAGTGGACGTAATTGATTCGGTCCACGTTTTTATTGGGGGTGATCGGAAAAAGTGCTGACAGTATGGGAATATTCTCAAACCCCCCTGCTACCTGGTTTGCCAATTTGAATTCATCGGGAACACCCCTGGGCACTCCTATGGCGTCTATGTAGGTGGGGGAATTCACTGTGGGATCAAAAGACGGAAGGTCTCGCTTCCGCAGGACGTGTCTCCTACGCCGCCTGGTCAGAGCGCTTGGTGAGGTGGTACTGGCCCTGGGTCGGACCACCCGTTCTCCTATTAACATCAGCGGCGCCCCCAGGCGCACCAGGGCACAGAGACCCCTTGCCTCCCGTGGGAGCCTTGTTCGAAGGCTTTGCTGGCCGCAGTAATAATAGAGCCCTGCTCTGGCCCAGTGGCCGATTACGTGACCAGCCGTCCCATTACTGAAGATGGAACCACACCAGTCCACCGGTATGTCCCCCACCTCAATACCGCCAGTGAAGTTGTAACAGGTGTAGTTGCCTTCCCCTTTGTGAGGGGTGAATGGTCCTGGTTTTGTCCTATTTTCTATGGGAGGGTAAATAGACGCCAGAGTGGTACAGTTAGGAGGGCTGACCTCCCGGGTGAGACCGAGCATGCAGCCGTACCCCCACTTGTCTAAAGGGAATATTGGGGCTGGCTCTGTGAGAAGTTGGGGACGAGCTGAAGCGCAGGCTACACACCCTTCCATATTCTGTTCGCGGGCTGTCTCGGCCATCCAATTCAACCAGAGATTACTGTCCTTATATCCTGTGGCTAGTTCTAAAATGTCTAGGGGATTTAACGTGGTGTAGTCTACCTGCACTACTCGGGTGTCGTTTGTGGTTTGACCTGGGCCCTTTACGGGATACCCAGAAGGTCTGTCGGCCGTTCTGGGAGGATCCACAAAATCAATCCTGATCACTCCCCATGGATCTTTCCCGGAAACCTCCGCTCCCAGTCTTAAGTAGAGGGAAGGCATCCTATCAGGGCCTGAGAGGTACCGCCCCAAAGACAGGGCCAGTGGATTCCAACCTAATGCCCCTGTGTGGCCTTCTCGGGAGAAGGTGACGTTGCGCCACCACTCCTTCCAGGGCCTCCCCCACTCATTATCCCCCCAGACTGGGCCGTGCGGCTGCCACGCCCCGGTATACTTAGCCACCATGTGCCAACCACACGTCGGTGTTCCGGGGTATTGGCGCCCGTTACAGGCTTTGTTGAATTCAGCCTCAACGCAGAGCCAGACGTTGTACCCTTGATACGAGGCGTTGTGGCCTCCGCAATCGATCACGTCACAGAGATCGAACAGAAATGTGGCACTGGTGCCTTTGATATACCGCAACGTCAGAATCCCCCACCTTTCCTCACATGATTTACGGGGGCCCCATGTTTGGACCATGGAAAGCCATACACATATAACTACAAGCGTTCTAAATATGCTATATAACATTCCCCCCAGAGTCCCCCTTTTCATCTGCCGTCCTCCCATCGTGATCTGCGCTGCTGGGGACTGCTGATTCTTCAACCGGCCAGGGGTAGACTACCCTGCCGGTTTTTCAGGTCGGGGAGTATTCTGCCCCTTGTGTGACCTGAGTTGAGCCTGGTTCCTCTGAATCAGGCGGTTCTTCTCCGTTCGTGAGGTTCTCCTGGATCTCCCCCACGGTTCGTCCTGGCTCCTGAGCCGCGGCGCACTGGCTCCAATGGAACCACGTGTCTCCTTTTCCTTTCAGCCGCACGGCGTGGGACGTCCTCTCGATGACCTGGAAGGGGCCGGTCCACCTGGGCTCGGACCACTTCCGTTTGATGACTTTCAGTAGAACCCACTCGCCAGTGTGTGGTTTGGCCGCGGCTGTCTCTGGTGCAGCTGCCTGGACTTGTCGGGAGAAATCTGAAACGATAACTTGCAACCCATCATAGTATGCTCTGTATCCCGGCCCCCTTTTCTCATCAGGGTTCCAGGCCAGCTCTCTCGGCGGGCCCGGAAACTGTCTGCCTGTCTGCAGCTCATATGGTGTGAAACCAGTCCCCCGATTCACAGAACACCTTGCAGACATCAATGCCAGTGGCAAAGCGTCGACCCAATTCATTTTGGTCTGTGCACAGATTTTAGCCAATTTCTGTTTGATAGTTTGGTTCATTCGCTCCACCTTCCCCTGGGACTGTGGGTGATATACCGTTCCGAACGCGTGTTTTAACCCCAGTGCCTTCTCTACCCGCCTCAGGTCCTCATTTTTAAAGTGCGACCCGTTATCCGACCGGATTCTGTTGGGGAATCCGTGCCGTGGTATGTACTGATTGATCAGAAATTTCACCACGGAGGCCCCATCCTCCTTTCTGGTGGGCCATGCTTCTGGCCACCCAGAGAACGCGTCCACGCACATTAGCACGTACTTCAACCCTCTCACTGCCATCACCATGTCTGTGTAGTCTATGACTATCTCTTCCCCTGATTTGACACACCTGGGAAATTGTCCCTGTCCCGGTTTGACTGTGGGATGCGGGTTGTACATCACGCAAATGGCACAATTTTTCACATACTCTCTTACCATGTCTTTCATGAATGGGTGCCACCAGCCTGCCAAATTACTCAACATCTGTCTCACTCCAGCATGCCCCATCCCGTGGGCCTCCTCCAACACTGCCTGGCGGAGGTTGCTTGGGAGTGCTAGCTTTCCCTCTTTGTTCTGCCACACACCGTCTGTCTGCTGTCCCCCTCTTTCCTTCCACATTGTCAGTTCCTCTGGGGAAGCTTTCTTTTGTTCACCTTTCACTCTCTCCAAGTTCAGTCGGAGTCCCGGCTGAACCTCTTCTTCCACCGTAACCAGTTGTTTGGCCACTGTATATCCTGTAACTCGCTTTGCTTCCGCATCTGCTACTTGATTACCTCAGGCGATCGCTGTCCCCGTACCCTCGTGACCCTTGCACTTCACCACTGCCACTCGAGCAGGCAGCAGCAGTGCTTCTGCAAGTTCTCTCATTTCCGTTTCATGCTTGATTGGTTTGTTTCCTGCTGTCAAAAACCCTGCTCTCAGCCACTGGCTCAGTTCTACGTGCACCGCTCCTACTGCGTAGGCTGAGTCTGAGTAAATGGTAACTTCCTTTCCCTCTGCTAGTTTCAAAGCTTCAATTACTGCCACCACCTCTGCTCTCTGAGCAGACTGCGCCCCTGTTAGCTTTTCGGCTTTTAAGGTGACATATGTCTGATCTTGTCTTGCTACTACCGCATATCCTGCTTGCAAACTTCCTGTCTCTGTCCTGAAACAACAACCGTCTGTGAACCATTCCTCTGTTCCCTCTATCTTTTCTGCTTCCAAATCTCCTCTGACTTTTTCCTCCTTCTGTACCCTCCGTTCGCACTCATGAGGTTCTCCCCCTCCCATTCGGTCTGCCATGTTAATTCCTTCATGGGAGAAGTGTAAATTTGGTGCTTCCAATAGTCTACTGAGCCTCTGCTGTCTGAGCGATGTCATGGTGAAGGTCTGTGAGTTCACGTAAGCCACCACACTGTGTGAGGTTAGGACATGAAGTGCATGTTCCATCACTATGTGTGCTGTTTTTTGAATGATTTTCGCAATTCCTGCTGCGTGTCTTGTGCATGCGGGGTGTCTCTTTTCTGTGGTGTCGAGTTTTATGCTCAGGTACATCAGTACTCTCCTCTCTCCCCCTTTTTTCTGAAACAGGATGGCATTGACGAGCTCTCCTGTTTCAGAAACATCAAGGTAGAATGGGAGGGAATAGTCTGGCAAGGCTAGGTCCGTTGCCTGGGCGAGGCGTTGTTTCAGGGTAATGAAAGCTTCTTCCGCAGCCTGGTCCCAGTTGAGGAGAGCCCCAAGACGGCGAAGGCCGTGTTCCCGGACCAGGCGTCGGAGGGGCTGTGTGAGCCCCGTGTAGTCAGGTATATATGTGCGGCTGTACCCTGTAAGTCCTAGGAAGGACAGCATGTCCTTCACTGTGGTGGGCTGTGGGTGCTGTAGAATACTGGACCGATGGGCTGGAGAGAGACCTGTCCCTGTGCTGGACAACACTCGACCTAGAAATGAGACAATTGTCCGTGCGACCTGCAACTTGTCCTTACTGACCTTAAATCCTCTGTCTGACAACTGGAGCAACACAGCTCTCGTCCCCTGCAGAGCCGCTTCCGCGGACGGTGCCGCGATGAGGAGGTCATCTACGTACTGTACCAGGGTGACGCCTTCCGGGAGGGGGCAGCCCTCCAGCGCTCGTCTCAACACCTGATTGAAGACACCCGGAGAGAGAGCCAACCCCTGCGGCAGACGAGTGTAGCGCAGTTGCCTGCCCCTGTACGTAAAGGAGAAAATGTCTCTGCACTCTTCAGCGAGCGGCAGACAGAAAAAAGCGTTAGCCAGATCAATGCATGTAAACCATGTCTGCCGTGGGGTCAGGTTAGTAAGGGCCACATAAGGATTTGGGACCGGAACTGTGGGAGTGAGCAAGAGGTCGTTCACGGCGCGCAGGTCATGTGCCATACGGTACTTCCCTGTGCCTGCTTTCTGTACCGGGAGGATGGGCGTGTTCCACTGCGACGTGGACGCCTCCAGCACCCCTCCTCTCAGCAGGCCTTCTATTGTCTCGGCTATCCCCTCCTCTGCCGCTAGTTTGTGAGGGTATTGTCTAATCCACAGGGGGCCTTCCCCAGGGAGCAGCTGAAACTGCACCGGGGTACAGGCGATGAGGCCGACGTCCGTGGGACTAGTGGACCATAGGGACTCGGGCAGTGCAGCTAGCAGGGCCGCTGCCTCTGGATGGTCCATCTTTTCACGCCCGTGATCCCTAGTTATTTGTTCGTGTTGGAGGAGAGCAGTGTCTTGTGCAGTAACCTGAATGCAGTACGTGCTGCAGGAGGGTGAGAAGGAAACGTGTGGGACCTGGGTTGGAACCCAGTCCCCGGCGCCCCTGGCTCTCTTCACCATCGGTCCTAAGTCTTTAGCCTGATGTTTAGGGTGAAGGGCCAGGGAGACGTGAGGGACGGCCTCCTGGTCCATTCGGTACCAGGCAAGCTGTTCTGCAGTTAACCTGGTGGCTGAGGCG
Organism: Paramormyrops kingsleyae; assembly: GCF_048594095.1. NCBI lineage: Eukaryota > Metazoa > Chordata > Actinopteri > Osteoglossiformes > Mormyridae > Paramormyrops > Paramormyrops kingsleyae. The sequence continues at coordinate 14,582,395 of NC_132821.1, read as the reverse complement.
ACCCCTTCAGTACCCACATATATATTTTCAGAGACAACTTGCCACTGGCGGCCTTCCAGCTGCTCTGCGAAGAGGTCTCCATACCACTCCGTGTCCTCCCTGTCATAGAAAAGGGTCACATGGAGGGGGTCGGGAGGGGGCACATAGGGCTCTAGGAGCGAGATCCAGGGCCGCCACGCGGAGTAAGCTGCCACTATGCCCGCCAGGCTGGGTTCTATCAGGGCCCAGTAAATGTCAGCTAGTGCCTGGCCCTGGACGGGCCGCATCAGACACTGTCCCTTGCCCCATGTCCATGAACTGCAGCGGATGTGTGTGCCCCCAGGCAAGGTGACAACCAGTCCATCAGCACTGCACAGGATTGATGCTCCCAACTTCACCAGCATGTCTCTCCCCAACAAATTCACAGGTACAGAGGGAGACACGAGAAAAGGATGGAGTAATGTCTGTTTCCCCACAACCACTTTGACTGGCTTAGTCACTGGCAGGTTCTGTTTCTCCCCCGAGAAGCCCACAACGGTCACCGTAGATGTAGACAGGAACTGTTGTCCTGGGGCCACGATCAGGGTGGAATACGTGGCTCCGGTGTCCACTAGGAACGGCAGTTCTTTGTCCATGACCAAGAGAGGGAGCATGGGGTCTGCCTCCCCCGCTCCCTGGGCCACCCGTGGGCACCGTCAGGCCTGATTAGGCCCATCCCAGTCATCACTGGCCAGGAAAGGGAATTGCCCCGCAGTGATCACGCCCGGTACTGTAGGGGCTGCCTGTGCGTGTGGTGCTATCACCTGTGGAGCCACGGCCGGCCCCTGACCTCCGGGAAGGACACTTCCGTTCTGACCTGCAGTCCCCGCCGGAACCAGACAATCACGGGACCAGTGTCCTGTTCCCCCACACCTGTAACAGGCTCCGGGCCGCTGTCCACCTTGCAACGCACCCCTTCTCCCGCCCCGGCCCCTGTATCCCCGGCCCCAAGCCCCTCGGCCTCGACCCCATTGTTGGCCCCACCCGCCTTGTTGGTAGGTGGGGGGCCCATACCACGGGCCGGGAGGTTGTAATGGGGGTCCCTCTGGTTGTACCCCCGCCACCATTTGTTTACTCTGTCCCTTCTTTTTCTCCTCCGTCGCCTTTTTCCTAGCCTCACCCACCTGCAGTTTTAATAACTGCGACTGTAACTGTTTCACTTCACTCTCCTCCTTATGTACTTCCTCCTTTGCTCTCTGTAAGTGGTGGACCAGGTGTCTGTCCCACACCTGGGACTCGGCCCCTGGGAGGTCGGGACTATCTAACATTGCATTCCTCACTCCCTCGGGAACTCCCTCCAGAACTGCACGCCTGAACCACTCTCGCTGATATCCCTTTTGTCCCGGATGGCACCCCGTCCGCCGGGTCCAGTCCTCCTTACAGTCATCCAAATACTCTCTCGGGTGCAATTTAGAGTCCCAGAAAAATTTTGGGACCACCGCTCCACTTGGAGCGGGGAACATCTCGCGCAGGACGTCACCCAATTTCATTATCACTCTGGTTAGTTCTATGTTATCCTCTCGCCTAAGAACTCCTGCTCTTGCCTCTATTTCTAAGAGAGTGTGTTTGCCCATGGACCTGGCAGCCACAGCACGAAAGTCTCCTAGGGCTAAGTTCTGTCCTGTTGTTAACTGGTCCAATTTCTCTAACCATTGTCGTCCCCCCTCTGCGGGTGGAGGTAATTTATCCGTAAGCGCCTGGACATCCCCTATGGAGAATGGCCTGTATCTATCGTGCATCTGACCTGCTTCCCGCAGGAGAGGGAGCTGCATGGCCTCCAGAGTCCTAGATCTAGTTGTCATATGGTGTTTCCTCCCTCCTTCCTGACGCGTGTCTCTCCTACCTATACTGGCCCGTTCTTTTTGTTCGATCTGATCCTGCAGTCTCTGGAGTTCTGCCTCACATGCTCTCACAAGGTCATCGTCTCTTAAAGGAGGGTCTTCCTGCAATATCCCTGACAGCGTACCTGTTATGTCGACTCTGGCCCTCTCTAGCCCTTCGCGGCTGTCTGCTGAGGGGTCTGTTTCCCAGACCCCCGTCAATGCCCCCGCTACTTCCACTCTGGAACTTTCTTGCCTGTTTAATAGCGGGTATAGTCTCTCTTTCCCTGACATCCGGGCCCCACGTTTCTTTAACTGAGCCCTTTTCACTCTCGCCCCGAACGGCGTAGATGCTGGACACTCTTCCTCTCCCTCAGAGTCCGTTTCCTGACCTTCGCTCATTATCTCTTCCCTTTACTACTGATTCTCCATTCCGGGAGACATCATGCATTTGCCCCTGTCCCCGTCTGTCTGACTCTATCAAGACAGTTCCCGACGTTATGGTAAATTGGGGACACATATGTGTGACCGGTGCCACCGGGGCGGTGGGCACCGTTCCCCCAGAAGAGTAAGCGGGAGGTGCGTCCAGACACGTTTTAGTTTCGTTTTCTGACGACCCTTTCTTTTTGCTCGGTTCCCTGTGTAAATGATCTATTCCCTGCCACAACACTGCCAATTTCCACCATATTCTCCTGTCTTCTTCCTGTTTTTTCTCCTGTTTTTCCCATTTACCTTTCTTAAGTCTCCCTGCTTCATTTTTCTGACGCGCTGCCTCTTTTGCCTGACTTCCGTGTTCTTTCTCTTTTCGCCAGAACAATTCTCCTAAAGATCGTCTGTCTTCCAAATGGTAACCTGCACATTTAATTACTCCGATCATTCTTTCTCTGGCCTCTGTCACCGCCTTCTCTCTTCCCTTCTTATCTACCTCTTTTGATATTGTCACCTCCATGACTTTTATTTGATCTGACAGAGTTTTCCATGGACGTTTGGGGCTATTTCCCCAGCCTCCATCATCTAATTCTCTGTCGAATTCACCGTCCATTTTACTCTTTCTGACCCTTCTGGTAATCCTGTATTTTCCTTCCTTACGTATTGTACCTGTAAGTCTTACACCGTTTTTCACTCGACTATGTTCTATACTGTAGTCCGACAACACAATCTGTCTGGACTTACCAAGTCTCTTTGTTCATCAAGTTCGACAGCCCAACCCGGTTGGTACTTTTGAGACTTTAAACCAGGGTCCCAGACCCTAAACTTTTCGGGGATCCTACCCCCGGGACTTTTGACCCAACTCACTGGACCCCGTCCAGACTTTAAACCAGGGTCCCAGACCCTAAACTTTTCGGGGATCCTACCCCCGGGACTTTTGACCCAGCTCACTGGACCCCGTCCAGTGTTCCTACCGCCCGTCGACTAATAGGGGGTTGCCACACCAAGGATATCAACACTTTTATTTCTAAGACTGTCTATGACCGCGTCTCGAATACTTTACTTTACGTCTCCGTAAATTCTGACGGACAGACTGAATGGACACTTCGGAATACTTTGTTTAGTATGTTCAATATACAGATTTCGATAAACAGGCTCTGCTTACCTTTATATTTGGGCCCATATATCCTTCCGTGTCCAGTCAAATCTCGTCCAGTTTAGCCGAATAATGGTGTCCTTCTCATCCCGGACGAGCCCCCAAATTGTTGGAGTGCGCCGCTCCACCGGGTCCGGATGAGAAGGGAACACGCAAAGGAGACTCTCAGTTTGATTATAAATGATGCTTTTATTTAGTTATGTATTCTATTGTTAATGCCTCTTATTGCTTTAATGCGAGCCGGCTCGGGAACAGACTGCCTACACACCCCCAGTGTGTCAGCTCAGCGTGTTCTGGGTGGTAAAGCTTTACGCAGTCTTATATACTTGCATTATTCTGGGTTACTTCCTTGTTACATTGTAGCACACAAGCAAAAGAATAAAAGTCAAGCTGGTATATTTCCATTACGCAGTCTCTCATATCTACTGGGTTCTCAGAATCTTTGTTGTTCACAGGTGCAGACATACTTCTCGGAACAAGATTCCATATAAGGGGCAAGCAGAACTTTCGTGGTTATAGGTGTGAGACTGTTCTATGCTTTTTGCAGCAGCTCAATGTTTTGCAGACATATTTCCTGTCGCGCACTCTGTCAGCTCTCCTGCCTGCCGCCCCCACACTACCCGGGGGTAGGGGCGTCGCACCCGACGTGCTAGGTTTTGGGAGTGCAGGGTTGTCGGCAGATTATATCGGTACCCGGCCGAAAACGTATATACTTCAGGGTGCCACCGTGTCCATTTTTGTCCCCTGAACCTGCCTTCCAACACCCTCCCGCAGCAGGACGGGTAAAACATATTTGCACACGCAAATACTGGGACTAAAAGAACTCGGGGTGAGGGACTCAGATCCTCTCATTACTTAGTCTTCCTGGGTAGAATAACCGCCAGTTTTCCCCTACCAAGGCGGGGCGAAATTTCTCCGCTACAATTGCTCAGAATCGCTGTAGCTTTCCGATGGTATGCGGGGTGTTGCGGTTGCTTAGCGTGACCGACGCATAAGAAAGCAAACATTCTTTATTATCATCCTATGTATGTTAAATTACGATCTTCCCCATTAATCAAGGTATTGTAAAACGGAAATTATTACAGCTCCAATAGCTTATATTAAAGTCAGCCAAGAGTCACAACATGGTTTTGAAATGGCAAACGCAGACACAAATCAAATGTATATGAGCAAGCAACATAAGGGATCTGTTGTTTGGGTAAATTATATTATAGTATACACTATATATTTGTGGTGTGGTGGCGAATTCGTGCAGAAGTTTTAGAACTGCACTATCGATTTATCACTTTATTTAGAAATATAAATTCAGTTCTTATCCTTTTTAAAAGTTACATTTTTTCAAATTGTCTTTCAAAGTGTCCCTCAGAATGACGCTGGGGTGGGCGGGGCTACGAGGGGGGGAGGGGACGTGGTCAGAATCGTATATTAAGAGGAGACCTCCGCATGTACAGTTACTCTACCTCTGCTTCCAGCGAGACAAGAGCTCCAGATTCTGCTCAAGATTTCGTCTTTTGTCAAACAACTCGTAAAGAATGGCTTCCAAGGCGTAAGTTATGATCAATTTATTATTGCATTTGAATGTGTAGAAACTGTGGATAAACTTGTTCATCCTTGTATGTAGTTTACTGACACTGTGCTTAAGTCTCTTAAACTGACTACTATTGTTAAAACTTAAATTGCATCCACTGCAAAACGAAAACAATATTTCGAAGCAACTTTTATTAATTACTAAAAACTATTTATCCGCAGTACTTCCAACAGGCATTTCCTGCTCTGCCCCGTGTGCAAGAAGACACAGGCAAGCCTCTCGGTGCATCTGACTAGGGTGTGCATGAAGAGATCTTCGAAAGAAGCCATCCAAGAAGTAGTGGAGAAGGCAAAGCAGGATGTGCTTGAAGTTCTGCAGTGGGGCAGGGTGTTCAGCTACAGGCACCTGCGAGACATTATGGATGATGCTAATCCTATGAGCAGGTTGGTGGGAAAACTCTTCAGTCTTTTTTACACATCTCGCGTTGTTTCTTCAGTATGACATTTACTAAGAGTTTTTTTATTTACTTATTTATCTGAAAGGATGATCCAGGAGCTGGAGCGTTGCCACATGGTGGTGCCTGACACCCCCTCCCCAGCAGTAGCGGCGCAGACCAGCAGTGTTCCTGTGGTGGCTGGTACAACCGTGCAGCGACCGGAGAGCTCGGCGACTGAGCAGTCGGAGGACGCAGTCGGAGGACGCAGTCAGTGTCCGCGACGGCGAGATCTTTCAAGTGTGAGTATGAGTGTCTCGGCTTTGCAGCTTCATTGATACCTTTTGCTTTTGCTTGTGGGCCAATTGAAGGTGCAATTTTAAGACGAAATATGTTTTCCACCTGGCAGTACCCGGGAGGTGCAGTGGCCACAGACATTAACTTCTTAACTAACAACAATTTACTTTGTTCTTGACAGCACACTTTGGCAGACGGCAGCCCACCGAGTCCCGGGTCGACGCTTGGATCAGGAACCAAGGCTGGAAAAGTAACGTTCCCAGCGCGGCCAGCGTTCTGAAGGACTGGAGACCAGTGGGTTCGGTGGACACTGCCATGGACTCTAGCCACATCCAGGAGCTCATCCACAACCAGAAGTGGAAGCTCTTAATTTCTAATCAATTGGCCCAAGTACATCCTGATTGCACTGTACTATTTTCTTGTATGCAGTTTTTATGTGAAATATAACTCTTTAAATGTGCAATAAAGTGACACTCTTCTAGCAACATCCAGGTATAATTGTTTTTTATTTTTTTGACAATGTGTTTAAGACCTTGTCGTTGCCCCAAGTATTACAGTATTTTAAGTGCGACCCACAGGTCACTTACTGAAGCGGTTAACATCAACATCTGAGATGACGGGTAACAGACATCAGAAGGGCTAATTATGATATATATATATATATATATATATATATATATATATATATATATATATATATAGTTGATATACAATTAGTATTAAGCTTGTCCTAACAAATTAAATTATAAAGTTATTAAACTTATATTAGACATATTATATATATATATGATGTTATTTATCAAAGGCATTGAGCACTAAACAATGGAGATGACAATTGGAAATTCAACTAAAAGTAAGTGATAAGCAGAAGAAAACAAGGGACAGGGAACAGGGCCACACAGGCAAGTTAGCTGTAGTTGTGAGCAAATTACAATGATGCAAATATTTTTAATCCAACTATTTAGTTACAAATTCCTCAGCCTGGGAGTCATCAGCATTTGAATCAAGCAGGTCAGTTACTCAAGCCGTTAACATCAGCTTCTGACATGAGGGGACAGATACCTGGATTGGGCTTGCCAGCCAAGGGCTATTGTTTCCTTGATTGCTGTTTTGCACTTCTCTGCGATGCACATGCAGGGCTACCCATCCCCCAACAATCTGCCAACGCAACAATTAGGCTGAGATCTCACGTAAACATCAGGTCACGTAAACAGAGTGACTCAAATAAATGTATTAAAGAACCAGTAATGCCGAGCAATATACCAAAATATTCGGAACATTATACATTGAGCCTATCCTGCTAATATTAGTAGTCACTGTATGTCATGTCTGTGTCACAACAGTACGGATTAGAACAATATGTGGTACCATCAGTAATGCGATCTGGGCCCTTTAAGGCTGGCTCGCTCCAATTAGTGAGCGAGTGCTTTCAGGCAGAAATTTCAGGGTCAAAACGGCGAAATCGAAATTGGATCATACTGGCAATATTGCTCAGAATCGCTGTAGCTGTCCGATGGGTATGCGGGGCGTTGCAGTTGCTTACCGCGACCGACAAATAAGAAAGCAAACATTCTTTATTATCATCCTATGTATTTTAAATTACGATCTTCCACATTAATCAAGAGAGTGTAAAACGTAAATTATTACAGCTCCAATAGCTTATATTAAAGTCACCCAAGAGTCACAACATGGTTTTGAAATGGCAAAGACAGACAGAAATTAATTGTATATGAGCAAGCAACATAAGGGATCTGTTGTTTGGGTAAATTATATTGTAGTATACTATATATATGTGGTGTGGTGGCGAATTCGTGCAGAAATTTCAGGCAGAAATTTCAGGGTAAATACGGCGAAATCGAAATTGGATCATACTGCCAATATTGTGTAGCGGATATAAAGATCCGTAGTTTTTATTTTAAAGTTTCCCTGCTAGTCTCTGGGCTCGCTGGATCATGCGGTTATGCCTTAGCCTATCTAATGAGTAGCGTTGCTGGGCGGGTCTCTGGTGGTGAGGGGAGCGGTAAAATAAGGTCGGTTGGACGAAGTGGAAGCACAGTCGCGTGAAGTTTTTTTTTTTTTTTTTTTTTTTTTTACTTTTTACAAGGAATCGCGGCTAGTATAGTTGGAGCCCGGCTTCGTTTTGGCAGGACGAAAGTCTGTTGTTTTTTTTTGTTTGTGTTGGAGTTAGGGATTATTGGGGCTGCGCCACCCCAAGCGGAGAGCGTGGCGGGCAGCCTGGTGTGCATACGCCGGACGCCATCTCGGTCTGCAGCGGAAGACAGAGACGCGGAGGGGCTGTTTGAGTGGTGTCGACGACAGCGGGTATGACGAGTGGCATCTTCGGGAGTCTAAGTCGTGTCCTGGCATCCGGTGGAACTGAAGGAGCTGGGGAATATCGTGGAGGAGGGCACCCGGATTAGCGGTGCTGAAGTGGAGGCAGCGCGCGCCGGTTTTGAGATCCAGGGTCCCGGAGCTGTGTTACACGGGCGCATACTCGGGCGATTTCGACCTCGGATGCAGCGCGAGTGAGTGACCCTGCCATACAGAGGCCTCCCCCTACAACTCATCTCGACCCATTCCGTCGTTGACTGGTAAACCTGCTCCTTTTCTTCACTCTCCTCAATCGGGTGAAGGTCTCGGCAAAGTTGCAGATCTGGACAATTGTATGCATAAGTGTGTGTTGGATGTAATTAAACGCAGTCGAAGTGTTTGTTTAATGTCATTTACGCGCTGTATTTTGAATAGGTGAATGACGATTGGTATTGTGCTATGCTTTGCTGTGTAACCCTGAGATGTTTTCTTTCTTTTTTTCCCCCGTTTTGAGTTAAAGCTGTCTTTTTCTGTTATCGATGACAACGGGACAAATTGGTGAATTGCTAAAAAAAGGGGATGTTTGAATTATTCAATTTCCTCTGCGTCATCGGGGCCTAATTCAGCTCTGTGGCCTGAAGTATTTTCTTTCATGCCGTCCGTTTTATAGCTTGCTGTTTAAGGTTGGAGGACAGCGGAAAGAGAAGCGATCTTTCCGTTTACAATAAATCACTCGTTTGTGTTTAGGGTGTTTTATGCGTTCAAACATTGTGTAACTACCCGGGGGTAGGGGCGTCGCACCCGACGTGCTAGGTTTTGGGAGTGCAGGGTTGTCGGCAGATTATATCGGTACCCGGCCGAAAACGTATATACTTCAGGGTGCCACCGTGTCCATTTTTGTCCCCTGAACCTGCCTTCCAACACCCTCCCGCAGCAGGACGGGTAAAACTGGGACTAAAAGAACTCGGGGTGAGGGACTCAGATCCTCTCATTACTTAGTCTCCCTGGGTAGAATAACCGCCAGTTTTCCCCTACCAAGGCGGGGCGAAATTTCTCCGCTACAATTGCTCAGAATCGCTGTAGCTTTCCGATGGTATGCGGGGCGTTGCGGTTGCTTAGCGTGACCGACGCATAAGAAAGCAAACATTCTTTATCATCATCCTATGTATGTTAAATTACGATCTTCCACATTAATCAAGGTATTGTAAAACGGAAATTATTACAGCTCCAATAGCTTATATTAAAGTCAGCCAAGAGTCACAACATGGTTTTGAAATGGCAAACGCAGACACAAATCAAATGTATATGAGCAAGCAACATAAGGGATCTGTTGTTTGGGTAAATTATATTACAGTATACACTATATATTTGTGGTGTGGTGGCGAATTCGTGCAGAAGTTTTAGAACTGCACTATCGATTTATCACTTTATTTAGAAATATAAATTCAGTTCTTATCCTTTTTAAAAGTTACATTTTTTCAAATTGTCTTTCAAAGTGTCCCTCAGAATGACGCTGGGGTGGGCGGGGCTACGAGGGGGGGAGGGGACGCGGTCAGAATGGTATATTAAGAGGAGACCTCCGCATGTACAGTTACTCACCTCTGCTTCCAGCAAGTCAAGAGCTCCAGATTCTGCTCAAGATTTCGTCTTTTGTCGAACAACTCGTAAAGAATGGCTTCCAAGGCGTAAGTTGTGATCAATTTATTATTGCATTTGAATGTGTAGAAACTGTGGATAACTTGTTCATCCTTGTATGTAGTTTACTGACACTGTGCTTAAGTCTCTTAAACTGACTACTATTGTTAAAACTTAAATTGCATCCACTACAAAAGTAAAACAATATTTCGAAGCACCTTTTTTTAATTACTAAAAACTCGTCTTTTTCGAAAGACATTTTGTTAAGGTACTTTATCGATTCTCCTGTTTTATCTCTTTATTTTTTGCTCTGTAGCACTTTTGAGATTGCTGAAATATAAAGTGCAATACAAATAAAATGTATTTTATACTAATTATCTTTAAATTAGTAGTAAGGAGTATTAAAGTGTAGAATACCATTTTTTCTATTTGCAGTGTTCACAAAGGGCTTATATTTCTTGATATAAATGTAACTAATTAGTAAACATGTTTCAGTAGTTGTGATCATGTAGTTTACTAATTACTTTTCTCAGTCTGGGACCCATCAGGATGACAATAGATATGCAAATGTTATTTATCCAAACCACTGAGGAATGAACAATGTTGATGATGATGACTGGAATGGGTCCTGAAAATCATGAATTAAATCTAATCTTAAGTAACACTTCCTTGACTGTTAATTGTTTTTTTTTTTGTTGTTTTTTTTTATATCCGCAGTACTTCCAACAGGCATTTCCTGCTCTGCCCCGTGTGCAAGAAGACACAGGCAAGCCTCTCGGTGCATCTGACTAGGGTGTGCATGAAGAGATCTTCGAAAGAAGCCATCCAAGAAGTAGTGGAGAAGGCAAAGCAGGATGCGCTTGAAGTTCTGCAGTGGGGCAGGGTGTTCAGCTACAGGCACCTGCGAGACATTATGGATGATGCTAATCCTATGAGCAGGTTGGTGGGAAAACTCTTCAGTCTTTTTTACACATCTCGCTTCGTTTCTTCAGTATGACATTTACTAACAGTTTTTTTTATTTACTTACTTATCTGAAAGGATGATCCAGGAGCTGGAGCGTCGCCACATGGTGGTGCCTGACACCCCCTCCCCAGCAGTAGCGGCGCAGACCAGCAGTGTTCCTGTGATGGCTGGTACAACCGTGCAGCGACCGGAGAGCTCGGCGACTGAGCAGTCGGAGGACGCAATCAGTGTCAGCAACGGCGAGATCTTTCAAGTGTGAGTATGAGTGTCTCGGATTTGCAGCTTCATTGATACCTTTTGCTTTTGCTTGTGAGCCAATTGAAGGTGCAATTTTAAGACGAAATATGTTTTCCACATGGCAGTACCCGGGAGGTGCAGTGGCCACAGACCTCCAGGCACATGATGCAGGAGAAGGGACTGTACCGGAAACATTCTCTGGACCATCCCCTCCTGAAGGGCTTCGCCGCATACTTGGAGAAGGATCTCCTGAATGAGAATTTCAAGCAGACGGTGAGGTCTCCCATAAAAGTTCACTCTATTATTTTTTGGAGCTTTATATCTACGCAATATATTCATTAAGTAATGCTGATTTTATTTTCCAGGTGGAAAACGTCAGCAGGTTCATGTTTTTTGTGAACCCTGAAGAGCCATCCCTTGAATTTCTGAGGGAGAGGGAGAAGACGAAGCTCTTCTTTCGGGAGCTGACTGAGGCTGGTCTCTCCAGGCAGACTCAGGTCAACTACATGAAGAGCCTGAAGAGGTTGGTAGCATGTAGATTTTTAACAGTATATTGTAGGTTTGTGTTGTATTGTCGTATCTGTTTTCTTCAAGGAAGTTCAGTCCTCCCACTATTGTCATGGTGGCATGTACAAGTTTATGTACATATGGATACTTACATACATGTCCTTCCTCTGACAGATTCCTCAAGTACCACACCGTGGCCACCGACCTCCGGCGTGACAACATTGCCTTGTGGAATGAGGCAATGTTCTTCGTGGAGTACCTGGGCTCACTCCAGCAGAGCTCTGCAAAGTTGGTGAGTAAGGAGATGACGCAAAGGAGGTAAGTTCAACTGTCAACACCCGTTAAATTCCATATTATGATTTGATTATACATCTCCTCTACTGTGTTTAACACACTCATAATGTTTTTTTTTTTTAATCTCCCTCACTGCTCCTGGAGTGCACTGCATGGAGAAGCAGAGCCATTTTACATTGTGAGTACATTTTATTAAAATGTGTACTGTATTGATTAGGATTGACAGTAATTGAATTTTCTTCTCCCACCCACATAGTCATGTCATTCTCACGGGGATGAGCCCAGAGAAGAGTCCAGAGGACTGCTGGGCCGTGCTGAGGGCTGCCAAGAACGACTTCTTGGCAGTCCTTGGCAAGGTGTATCCGGAGGAGATGCCCCTGGAGTGTGCAGAGTGCTGCCTTGTCCTCTACTACCTGGAGGCCACGGTGATTCTGAAGCATCTCCAGCCACCAGGCGTGGTGGAGCACATGACCGTAAGTGTTGTATTCTTTTTGTCTTCACTTTTCCTTTTTGCCGATACTCTTATTTATCAGTGGGACATCATTGTATTGTGTAGGTCCAGGAGTGGATGACCAGGAGCACGTCCGAGGCCGACCATACGGTGATTGTGGTGAAGGAACACAAGACGTCGGCGCAGCAAGCGGCCACGTTTGCATTGTCCTCTGAGGAGGAGACGGTAAGTATATCAAGTTTGATAAGATTTATTTCATAGTTTATTTCAAGAGCAGCGATTTAATCTGTTTTCCTCTGCCAACAGTGGTTCGACATCTACTTCACCCAGGTACGGCCACAGCTCCTGAGCTCCAAGAGGAGCCGGACGACACTGGATGACCTGGGAGGAGACAAACGGTTCTTCGTCTCCACCACAGGCAGGCCGGTGTTCAACGCTTCGAATGACCTCAACCGGCTGCACCAAAAGTGAGCTGATCATCATGATTAATTCCCCCTATAATATGTTCTACATACGTGTTGTGTGAGACGTATTAATAAATGTATTTTTGTATTTTAGATACAAGCTGGATCCAGTCACCTACCAGACGGCCCGGCGCATCTTTGAGACGGCCACCAAGGACTTGACGGACCAAGAGAAGTCCTTGGTGGCCGATTACCTCACTCATTCCACTGCGACGGCTGACGAGCACTACCGGATGAAGCAGTCGCGGAATGTGGTGCTGGCCAGTAAGCTGCTGAAGAAGCTGGCAGGTGACTCAAGGTAGGCATGTTTTCTGTTTGTCAACACACTTGCCAACATCAAGACACACAACCAAAGCCCTCACCACTGAACACTAACCTTAAACGTTTGTGGGTTTTTGTTTTTTTTTTTTAAATTTTTATCTCAGCGCTGACTCCGCAGAGGAAGGACCCAGCTGTTCTGCCCGTGGTGCCGCACGGGATGCTGCCCTGGCATCCAACCAACAGATGGATGTCCAGGCAGCGTTCGATCAGCTCCTTCGGACCCACCCCGTGACCCTGGATGGCGACATCCCAGACAAGACGGCACGCTCGCAGACGTCAGGCCGGTTTCAGCGGCAGCTCTATGATCGCTGGCTGAAGGCCCAGATGAGGATGCGCGTACGGCATGTCTTGTGTGAGTATTGTTTGTAGCACTAATGACATTTTTTACTGTGAAACGGTCCTATCTACATAGGCTTCTTAACTAACAACAATTTACTTTGTTCTTGACAGCACACTTTGGCAGACGGCAGCCCACCGAGTCCCGGGTCGACGCTTGGATCAGGAACCAAGGCTGGAAAAGTAACGTTCCCAGCGCGGCCAGCGTTCTGAAGGACTGGAGACCAGTGGGTTCGGTGGACACTGCCATGGACTCTAGCCACATCCAGGAGCTCATCCACAACCAGAAGTGGAAGGGACTTGTGGTGATGGACATTGCGGGGAAGGGGAAGGGAGTCTGCGCCACCCGGCAGTTCCAGGCTGGTGAGGTGGTGTGTGACTACCACGGGCCGGTAGTCACAGCCACTGAGGGCCAGTGGATTCACTCATCGACGAAGGAAGAAGAATCTGGCTACATGTTCTTCTTCCGGAACAGCCATAAGTCTGAGTGTGCCTGTCACCCGGGCATACAGCCTTTTGGCCGGCTGATTAATCATTCCCATAAGAAGGCCAACCTCCGGCCAAGACTGTACAGCCCAGCCGTCGGGGGACAGGATGTTATTTTGCTTTTGGCCCTGAACAGGATTAATGTTGGGGAGGAACTGTTGTTCGATTATGGGGTGCAGAGGAAATCGTTCAGGGGAGAGGGACTGAGAACCATTGAGAACATGTAGTTAATTTTTGGCAAGATCATCATTTTGATTGTTGCTACTCTTCCCAAAAGTGATGTGGGTAGATTATTCCACCGTGCAAGGTCGGGCAGATTATTCATTCATCAAATTTAAAGCTCTTAATTTCTAATCAATTGGCCCAAGTACATCCTGATTGCACTGTACTATTTTCTTGTATGCAGTTTTTATGTGAAATAACTCTTTAAATGTGAAATAAAGTGACACTTTTCTAGTATAATTGTTTTGGTTTTTTTTGACAATGTATAAAGTTTAAGACCTTGTCGTTGCCCCAAGTATTACAGTAGTTTAAGTGCGACCCACAGGTCACTTACTCAAGCGGTTAACCTCAACATCTGAGGTGAGGGGTAACAGACTTCGGAAGGGCCTGACAATCTGTACGGATGCCTAGAATGAGGTCTGTTTGAACCGCATCATAACAATTGTAGTTGCACTTCGAGTTAATTTGATTTGAACATTCAAAGCAGCTCAGATTTGCAGCTTCCCAGCGAGAGACAAGACGTGATCGAGATGTCTGCCCTGAACGCCAGTGTGCCTCTGGAGAATAGACTGGCTCCTGCCAAATGGGGCAGTCAGTGTCCGGATTGCTCCGGAAGACATCCCCGGTTCAGTTAGCCATGGTAAGGACGGCAAAGTGATGCCCAGAATAGCTCAGCACTCGAAGAATGAAAGTCAGAATAGGGTTGGCTGGTCTTGTTGAATCTTACAGTCTGTGATAACTATCTTATTTTGGAACTACATGTCTTAGGATACTAGATAATAAAATGGTTGACTTTTAGGCAAACGGTGATTTGTTACCATGAAGCAGTAAAAATACGGGGCTCTTTTCGGCATGTCTGCTGTATTGTATAATGAAATCAGTAAAATCTGTCGCTGTGATGTGTGGATGGATGAAGTTTTAACTTCTTTTTTTTTGACTGGCTATATTTACCATAATATAAGCTGTGCAGAAATGGTCCTCATATTGTTTTAAAGCTATTGTCCAGCTCTATAGGTTGAACAAATAATATGCCATCCCCATACGAATAATTACCATGGGTTATTAAAGTATTAAAAATTCAATAACAAAACACCTGTATTTCAAAATTGATCCATTTTTAAAATAAATCTAGCAAATGATGTCATGAACATCTCCAGAAAATTTGGTCTTTGGTTTTTACGTTGTTGCTGAGACATCATTACTTGATTATGTGAAATGTCTATCAAAACCACAGTTCCTTACAATGCTGTTAGCAGTAGCAGAATAGCAGTTAGTGATCAAGGCATGGTACAGGGTTATTATTTTTCATGACAACTTCAACTATTGCCAGAACTAGCTGTGGAAATATAATTTAAATTAAAACATTTCAAATTACTATCAAAATTGAATAAAAAGACAATATTGCCAAAGTAACTGGGAAAAAAGAGAATTAATGGCACAGTCAGAATAGTTTATTTTCCTCTTAAGTTTACACCTTTGACTAGACACTGGCCTACTAAAAAGGGCCTTCATTTGTCAAAAAGCCTGAACAAAACAAAAATAAATAAACTAGATTGGCTTTTATGCTACTAGGGCGAGGAAAGCATTTCAACATTGGTGTAATATTGCATAAGATACATCAGTTTCCAGTGTGGTTTTTCGCTGTTGTTCTGCATATCAGGGAATCTGTGCACTAACTGGTGTGTTTTTATAAGTCAAGTTCCCCTGTTGAAACGCAGGCGGCCCGATTCGAGACCAGCGCATAAGTCTCCCAAGCTTGCGTTTCCTGTATCCAATAAGATGGCAGAATTTTTCTCAATGTGCAATACTGACTGCCAAGTGTGATTTCTGTGATGTGTGTGATGTAGTTTTGTTGTAGAGTGACATAAGGATTCACTTTAATTAAATGTGCTGTCCCCTGTCTTTTTAACCCCAAAGGACGAACCAGCACCAGTGGTGGAGGCCATCGGAGGAAATGCCGCACTGGGCCGCCGGCACCCAGCTCCATCACCGTGTCTGCCGCCACTTCGTCTACTCCCTCCCCGGTGGCAACCAGCAGGGGTCAGCAGGGCTCAGGACGCCGTAGAAATACGGCGGGAGGCCGGTCAGGACGTAGAAATTGGTGTAAAAAACAAAAGGGGCCATTTACAAAAAATTTACACAATCTAGTACGCTTCAGTAACTGCAAATTGGGAAACCCGTTTGACTCAACCCAAGTGGGTGAGAAGATCCCGTGTGAGGATCTCACCCAGAGTGACGACGAGGTTGCAACCATCCTGTGTCGCACTCCATCTATGTCAGAGCCTGAGCCTGAGCCCTGCTCACCGGCCTTCTCCTCCACTTCATTCTTAGTTCCGTCACCCATCCCATCCTCTTTTGTCTCCTCTCCATCTCCATCTTTTTTTACAGACTCTCCTCTGTCACCACACGTAGTCTCACATGTAAGCCCAGCCCCACATCCATCTTCAGCTCCGGCCATGGTTCATCCCACCCCTCCGTATCAGGTTCCAGCGCACCCCTCATCTCAGCTGGTTACGGGTCCGACACCCCCATTTATGTCCCCTTCTGTTGTTTTTGAAAAAATGGAAAGATTCAATAAGTTGCATAACTATTATCTTAGCAACTACCCTAAAATGACCTATGAGGCCAAGTGCTTAACTTACCATTGGTGTATTCAGTTTTGGAGTGAGTTTTTAAATGCAATTTCCATCTGCAAGCAGGGGAGGGACCAAAACCTAGAGGCTCACTACACGTATGTTGACAATTGGGTTGATGAAGCTGAGGTGATATTTCCTAATGATGCGCTGGACCAGCTGAGTGCCATCCCCGGGGTCCTGGAGTTGGCTGTGGAGATGGGCTATCTGTGTGATGTAAATAGTTTTTTATAGAACCTGTAAATAATTAGGTGAGAGATCTCACAAGTACTTAGGATAAGATAAGATTAAGATAGTTTAACCTTAACTTATCCTAAGTTTGTATGACATAAGATTAGAATAAGATCAGACTAATATACGTTAAGATAAGATTTCGTATAACATAAGGTAACATAGAATAAGATAAGACTAATATAGAGTAAGTTAAGATAAGGTTAAGATAAGATTGTATAACGTAAGATAACATAGAATAAGATAAGACTAATATAGTGTAAGTTAAGATAAGGTTAAGATAAGATTGTATAACGTAAGGTAACATAGAATAATATAAGACTAAGATATAAATAAATGTGGATTATTTTGCATTTGGTTTGTGTCTGTGTGGTTATTTAAAACATTGTGAAGTTTGAAACAAAATTTGATTAGCTTAAATAATGATTGGTTAAACTCATGTACATGTAGAGAATTGTAGTGGACTTGCCATTGAATTAAAGGTTTCTTCAGTTCTCACGTGCAATGCAAAAAACATAGAGGGGCAATTCATTAAATGATGCAAGCACAGGGACATGATTTTGGTGTTAAACCCAAATTGCATGACCATTCTGCCGCAAATACAGGCCTTTAAGGTTAAAGGTGCCATCCAACTCTACTTTGAAATCTTGTGAAACTGATAAAGTACATGTTTCTTTGTTTTCTGCACATGTGTCCACCAAACGGAAGGGGCCTGAGAGTGGCATTAAGAGTCTGCAGCTGTATATTATTATTATTATATATATAAAATTATATTTATATTATAATATTATATTATATAAGCTAATTTCCTAGATCCTTAAATTTGCAAGCATAGTGGTGACATAGTTTCATGGACAAAGAGCAAGCCCTAAATGACCAACAGCAAGCAGTTATGAAAGAGGAAAAAGAGAGAAAGAGTCCGACGGAGTCACCACTAGATCCAGTACCAGGGGGGTCAGCCACGTTTCCGTGAAACGTGATATATTGCAGTTTCTTGCATCACGCTGGAACCCCAACCTCGCTCTTAGGTCACCTAGTTCAGACTGGACATTTGCGAGTGGGACTCTGGGCAGGGGCGGGCGATGTGCTCGTTTCCTCAGTCTGTTTCGGACGCCGGCGTGTGTCCCACAGTGCTTCTTTGTTCGGCGCCGCGGGGTCATGCGGCCGTGTCCTTTGTTTGGTTTGTTTTACACAAACGTAAAAGCATGGACTATACCCCTAAAGGGAGGCCTTATTGAAATAATATGGATCATTTAAGGCCTGCATTCAAATATTTCATTAAAATGACTAAATTAAAATGATTAAGTTTACCCATCTTTATCACTCTGCCTTAAACAAAGGAGACGCCTGAATCTCCTCGGTATACAGAGTACACTTTAGATGGGCAATTTATAATTGTTCAGACAGATAATAGTCTACCACGTGAGCGATGCTCAGGTTACTGATCAACACAAGTTTGTCAGAAACAGACTGACAAGATTTTTTAACGTTATGACAAAAAACTATACACACAAATATGAAAAACGATCATGTCCATTCATTATCCCGTGTGCCATTTTACTACAAGCCATGGACACATACAGTGGGTACGGAAAGTATTCAGACCCCCTTCAATTTTTCACTCTTTGTTATATTGCAGCCATTTGCTAAAATCATTTAAAATATTTTTTTTTCCTCATTAATGTACACACAGCACCCCATATTGACAGACAAAAAAAAGAATTTTTTGAAATTGTTGCAGATTTATTAAAAAAGAAAAACTGAAATATCACATGGTCCTAAGTATTCAGACCCTTTGCTCAGTATTTAGTAGAAGCACCCTTTTGAGCTAATACAGCCATGAGTCTTCTTGGGAAAGATGCAACAAGTTTTTCACACCTGGATTTGGGGATCCTCTGCCATTCCTCCTTGCAGATCCTCTCCAGTTCTGTCAGGTTGCATGGTAAACGTTGGTGGACAGCCATTTTTAGGTCTTTCCAGAGATGCTCAATTGGGTTTAAGTCAGGGCTCTGGCTGGGCCATTCAAGAACAGTCAGAGTTGTTGTGAAGCCACTCCTTCGTTATTTTAGCTGTATAGTCACATGACAAAAGATAACTTCGTGACTTAGCAAACTGCATGTTCTTCATCTCCTCTGTATGGACCATAGAGCTGTGTATCGGAGAGTCTGGCAACACGTCACGTTTCAAGATACAGGGATTGCAATTCAATATGTTGCTATATTTTGCAATTTTTAAATCTGATGTTAGGAAAACTTGTCATAGTATAAAAAGCACACCACGTACAAATGGAAGAAATCTGAGTAAAAATGTTAACTTTTTTAAGGCAACCATAATAGGGGGCTGGATTTGCATTTATCACAGTCCCTGTAACAATCTAACGTCATATATATAGCACCACAACTATTTCAGAATCAGCCAACGGTGGTAACGTTACAAGTCTGCAGCGTACGTTGTGCAGGTTACCAAAAATGACTAGTTATCAATTACTGCATATAAAAGTAATTATAATGAGGGTGGGACTGGACCGTGTGTCCGTGAGGAGTTTCGACGTGTGGTGCACGGGTGCGGCGAAACGTGCTGCATCGATCAGCGCATGCTCCTCCAGCCTGACCTAACCTGTATATATAGCCTAATAAAGGAAAATAATAGTGGTCTAAATGTTGCATATTGATCGCTTTAACATCGGGGGAATATGGGCTCAAATGTTCGGTGGTGATGTTTCTGCAACACAGAGATGTTTGCCGATGGATTTTCAAGTACCGCGGAGACATAGTGCCAATGCATGTGTGCTCTCTGGGTAGTTATATTACTGTAGTGTTGCTGCTGTGAGCCAGACAATACGACTGTCTAATTGTACCTATCAGCGTACCTATAATATCACCCATTCATTGCGCCAGGGTAAGGTCGGATGGCGTTACATCATAAACAGGAAATTAGGGGAACATGCTGCCTTTATCCATTAATATTTTCACGCAAGACAAAGGTAACGAGTCCATTGAAATTTCAGTACTTTGCGTTTTTTAATTTGAAATGGTAATTAGTTACATTACTCCTTACAGACAAAAGTAGTGGAATTACAGTAACGCGTTACTACCAACATTGCTAGGTAGTGTGGGATTCAATAGAATTATAAAGAACATACAATGAATAGAGGAAAATGAGAATATAGCTTAAAGCAGGGCATGATGAAAGGGGCGGGGTTGATTCTAGAAAATGCAGTTAACTGAAACGAGAACTGACTGGCGCCGGAATCAGAACCAAGACCACAAGACACGCCAAGAGCTTCTCCCCTCAGGCAGTCTCTCTCATTAACCAAACCAGTCTCTGAATGGACGTTCAATTAATCGTCAGCTGCAGTGAAATATCCACCAGCATAACCAGTGAACAACTGATAAACTTCCTCTATGATTATATTATGCACTCTTGCACATTATGCACACATACTGCGAACTCTTTATATATATTGCACTCTTGCACATATAGTTGACTTGGCTGCTACTTAATAACGACACTATTCAAGAGCCCTTTAAATTATTATACCATTTATATAGTTTATATTCATACTACAATGATTACTATGTACACACATATATAAATATCATAATACCATCATTACTGCCATTAATAAACTTAATTATCATATTATTATCATATTACCCAATTGCCAGTCTATTGTCTATTACCTTTCTGCATATGTCTTTGCTAAATGATGTATGTTCTTTGTAATGTCATGTAAAAGCACCGCCAAGGCAAATTCCTTGTATGGAAACATATATGGATTCCGATTCTACATCCTTCATCAGGACTAGAAAACTTCCATCCAGTGTTGCATTTCACTTTGACGCTGTCGCTTTTGAAACACTTTTCTGTGATCTAGCTCTTGTTTTGGTCGCCGACTATCATCCAACAAAAGGTTCATTTCAGCTCTCCTAATCTGACATAAACCACACTCACAAACACTTTCGGGCTACTGTGCCACCGGGAAGGGATGGACTCCGGTCGGGATGGGTTTCCAGCATTTCCTATCCTGGCTGTTCTCTTTAGGGACAAACACAAGAATGGAGTCTAGTGATCACACCGGAACCTGACTTACCTGAACGGAGATGTACGGAGCAGACTCTCATATGCGCAGGGATGCTCTGGAATGCAAGGTCTTTACGCCCCACCGCTAGAAGCTACGCCATCCGACGCCATTTCGTCAACTATTCCACTTTTGCCCTTTGTCTTTTCCAATCCGGAAAGGAGAAGAAACGTGTACTGGTCCTGAAGACCGAAGAGAGACCGGAGTCGACATGGGGCCGCCGCTTAGCGGGTTGCCGTTAGCCGGGCCTCCGTGACGCCCCCGCTCGGAGTAGAATGCCCAGGGACGTCACAGCCACCGGCGTCCTCCCTGTCCTCCTGTCCTCTCAAAAAACAGCAATCGTTTAAACAAACATGAGGGAAAATTCAAAAGGCAAAGATGACGTCATGCCTTACCTCAGCACAGCTGCCCACCGCACAAGCGACAGCGTGTCACCTTACTTTAAAAAAAAAAGAAAAAAGAAAAACGGCGGGAAATGGGGGCCGCGCACGGACAGGGCCCCTCCCTCACACCACATGCGGCTAATTAGTTGGCCATCCAGAGGCACTCAGTCTATTAGTCACCCATTCAGTCAGTCAGTTCTGCCTTTCAACAACAGGGGGCAGTAGAGGTGCACCGTTCCCGGAAGCACTGCAATACCGGGTCGATGCCTGGAGCAGACGGGGCAAGCCCCACTTCCGGCTCCCTGTTCCAAAAATCCGTTTAATATGTGGTGCCCTCCATGGGGGACGTATCAAAATAACCTTTTCATACCAAAACAAAATGTAAATCAGCTCAAATACATGAATAATAAATATTATGCTTGTACTACTAACATTTACACATAATCACAATCTATAAGGCTGAAACATTCCCACACTATGCAAATCATGCCAACACAGTACAATCAGACTTTCAAAGATAATATTAAACAAATAGAACTACCTGCAGAACTATTACCCATAAAACAGGAAAAGGGCAATAAGACCAGCAAATACAATTATACACCATTTAAACCTAATTACAATTATATGGTCAATAAAACAATTAAAATGTCACCTTATATGCATGCTATTAAAAAGTTAAGACCTTTAACCCTCTGGAGTCGACGGCATCGTCGGCAATGCCGTGTATCTTTCTCGTGTATTTCAGTTCATAACTCGCTGAAATCTTATTATAGAAACATGAAAAAATGCTGACTAAATCCGTAATCTGTCTTCTTTTCAAAACGTCCATTGTCGGAAGTATTAAACTTTTAAAAATTAGGTTAAATCGGCAAAAAATTAAACCATGTCACCTTACTTTGTTTTACCTGCTTCGGGGGCGTGTAGTACCGCTCTCACCCGAGGATCGCTATTCACATTCTAAATAGCCGCATTAGCGTGTATTCAGATCGCATTCGCATGGTAATTTGATTAACAGCACAACGGTGAAACGCGATCCAGATACATCTCCATCAGCACCATAAAAGGGGGGTAGGGACGTGGCCAAGTGACAATGGCTCATTCATACACATGAAAGTTGCTAAATATTCAATGAAAGGAGCCAGAAATAGTTACATGAGTTAGGTTTTTCTTATTCATTTATCCAAATGAATATTGCAACTACACCATTTAGTCATCTTCATGTAGCCAAGACTTTGGTGATCAGATATCTGGGATCAAGACAGACTGCCAGCGTTGCTTACTATGTACTTTTATAATGTTTCTGCAAGTGTTCCAAACTGCATTTTGCAATGTCTATACTTTGAATGTCAAATTACAAAC
This sequence comes from Paramormyrops kingsleyae, assembly GCF_048594095.1. Taxonomy (NCBI): domain Eukaryota; kingdom Metazoa; phylum Chordata; class Actinopteri; order Osteoglossiformes; family Mormyridae; genus Paramormyrops; species Paramormyrops kingsleyae. Next base: position 14,559,797 of record NC_132821.1, on the reverse strand, counting down.
TTCACATAAATCTGACATATTTACAAAGTACACTAAGATTAAGATGAGTTTGTTGCCAAACCAAATATATAAGAAATAATTTATTTGCCAGGAATTAAGTTTATGATATTGAATGAAATGTGTGAGCTTGCCCCAGTTAGTGAAAGTGTGTCCCCTACCCCTAGACTCCAGAGGGTTAAAAAAGAACACATCCGCAGACTTCCAAGCTCTGCACAAGGGTTGGGCTAAAACGGCATTTACACCTTCCCAAAACACATAAAATCAGTAAGCTTGGGAATAAAATAGGTTAATCGCACAATAAACAGCACAACAGATCAAATAAAATGCTAATAAATGTTAATAATGTTAATATTGATGAATAAGTGCTACAGTGATCAACCAAAACAGTGCTCAATAAAATCTTTACGTGCCATTAAATAAAATCCATACCAAATAAAACACACACACAGAAAAACAAAGCACACTTACCTAAAACCCAAAGTGTCCTCTGTGTGCTTCAGGAAAGTGCATCACGTCAACCCTGTAGGATGGAGTGTCACCACCTAGACGAACCGGGGCAGCTTTGCCTAGGATCAAGGCAGTTGGATGGATGTCAACTTACCTCTGGGGGTAGGTCGTTTAGGTAGATGGGTGCTTCCTTCTGGGGGCTGGGGGTTTGGGTGAATGTCAGCTTACTTCTGTGATCAGGGTGTTTGGGTGGGAGCGAGCTTACCTCTGGGGTCAGGGGGTTGAGTTGAAAGCAGCTTGCCTCTGGGGTTGGAACATTTGGGTGGATGTGAGCTTACATGAGGGGCCTGCATTTTTGGGTGGACAGCAGCTTGCCTCTGAGATCGTCTGCCGCTGCCCCCCAACTTTCATAGCCAGGACCCCCTCCCTTCCCTTAGGTAGAATAATTCAGACATCCCAACCTGCAAAAACTCAATTCAGGGAGGTGCCCCCAACCGCCCGACATGGAGTGAGATGTAACTTCAACAAACTTGATTTCACAGTTTAATTTCTTCATTAATTTCCTCTAGTCAGCGCACTAAATTACGAAGGTCAATATTATGTATTATTTTGACAATAATATAAGTAGATTATTTTACCATTTATGCAAATTCCTTAATTATATTCCATTGCTACTTTACAAAAGTCTTCAAGGAGTCTTTCATGACAGCATTGGCAACTAACCAAGTGTCTAACTAGTGTAGACCTGAATACAGCACATGAAATGACACTTGTTAAACTCAACTCAACATGCATTTTACAGTCGTTTAAACCGTCATGAGCAATGCTGAAATCACTGTTGCTAACAGTACAGCACGCAACACTGTCATTATTTTCATCCTTATTAAACAAGGATACACTTTTGTGTAGTCTGAAGTGAAATACGTTTTATATTTCCGTTTTTTGGGGCACTCCCCCTCTGTCATGATGCTCCACTGAACCGATAACTTCGGTCCTCGAGAAGTTAAATAAAAGCCCGCCCGCATTGAAATCTGATTGGCTTATTTTGCTAAGTAAACCAATCAGGATGCTGTCTGTCTAGCACGGGCTACAGGCACACACGCAGGGATCCACACATATGCACGTTCTCTCTTTCTCTCTCTCACGCTCATTCCGTCGTACGCGCGCGTCTCAAGTGCGCGATGCACACGCTACTGTCTGGTATGCATGCTCTTGTTTACTTGCTCTTCTTTCCGGGATATTTTATTCAATTTGCGGGTATCAGGGAGTCGCGGTCAATATGTGGGAGACTCCCGGAACTTCCGGGAGACTCGGGATGTCTGGATAACTGCTTATTTGTACTATAATGATAGCTGTTAATTTTCAGGGAGCTGTGATGATATTCGAAATTGTGCTGGGTTATATAAGTACTGTGAAGCTGTATTCTAATTCTATTTATACTTTCAGCTTATTCACAGGTCTCTCCTGCATTCATCTTACTGTCCGTCCATGCCTACTTTAACGTAAAATCAGACAGATTGCTTAACTTGCAGCTGTCCAATTACGCGTACATGTTTTATTGCTGCAGATAATTAAGGTAGGTAATACAACGCTGAAGGTTAGATGTATAGTACGATTACATATGTACAACATGTGGTAATTTCAGTCAGACAAACGTTTAAAATGGAAAACCAGCTTTCCGTTTCCATAGCACGTCTTAGTCGAAGTACTACACTGCCATCTATTGGAAAAGTCAGGTTACTGAATCGTGAAATGTGTCTGTACTAAAATGGATAATATCTTCAGTCATGTTTTCTTTCAGGACCACTATAAGAGGATTATCAGTATGAAGGTTTATCAATAAAAACAATTTATTAAACTAAATATTACAGGGCTCTCCCTGAAAATACGACGCTCTTAGCTTCCAAAGGCAAGGACACTGTTACCGACAAAGATAACATTAGAATAGTTGTTGTTTCTTTCCTTTTAATTCCTTTGTGCAGAACTCACAAATTACAGACTTTGTACTAATGTCACCTTTTCTACATCTCTGCAGGAGCATTTGGTATCTGCGTATTGTATATGTGGTCAAACTGTAACAAAATAGACAACTTAAATTTCACTTAGAAAGCTGTATCATGTTATAAATTCGGGAAATCACACACCTTCTATATTAACTCTTAAACATTAGGCTTTAGCTTCAATATCTCGAACACACTATCAGACATCTTTAGAACACTTTCGCCTTTTCAATAGAAACCAAATTGTCATGATCCGCTCCGTCCGCTCCCGATGTGTGCCACGCCCCCTCATTATCCACGTGTGCTTTCCCGATCGTGCCCAGCTGTTCCTTGTTATTTTGGTTTGTCTTCTGTATTTAGTCCGCGTCTGAGTACGTTACCCCAGATCCGTCATTGATGTTTGTCGCTGTCTTGGTCCTGTCTGCCCGAATAAACCCCGTTTGCCTGCATTCTCGGCTTGCCTCGCCTGTTTCCCGGCTCGCTCGCTCACCGCACGCAACAGAATGACGGATCTCCACAACGCACCTCCGCAGGTCGATGATCAACGCATCGATCTGCTTCGCGAGGTGCTCTACTGGCTCCACCAGCCGGAGGTCCGGGAGGACTCCGGACTACTGGACTTAGCCAGTAAAAGCGGGACCCTCCTTCAGGAGGTAACCCCGCTCACGGCAGCGCCTGTCATGGCGGAGGTTCGCGAGAACCTCCGACAGCTCGTCGACAGGGTTACGGAGAAGCGGCTTCAGCCGCTCGCCCTCTCCGAGGCAACCCCGCCGCAATCGTCATGCCCCAGCCGCAAGAAGAAGAAGAAGCGGAAGGGGAAAGGGGAAGCAGCCGCCCCGACGCTGCTCTTGGGGGCCTGCTCCTTACTCCCCGCCGGGGATGACATCGCCGCGGCACCGCCTGCAGCAACAACGGCTGCTGACGCCACACTGCCCGCGGCTGCGCTGCCTGCTGCAGCTGCCGCCTCTCTGCCCGCGGCTGCGCTGCCTGCTGCAGCTGCCGCCTCTCTGCCCGCGGCTGCGCTGCCTGCTGCGGCTGCGCTGCCTGCTGCAGCTGCCGCCTCTCTGCCCGCGGCTGCGCTGCCTGCTGCAGCTGCCGCCTCTCTGCCCGCGGCACCGCAACAGCCTGATGCCTGTCTGGCTGCTGCTATCCTGCCATCGCAGGCAACTTCCCCCTTCCAGGGAACACGGCTAGCCCTGAAAGGGGCCAGGGCCGTCTGGGATTCGATTCCCCGGATCCCCAAGGCCCTTGAAGGGGCAGCGCCAGCACGCCCGGCGCCGATCCTGGCGCCTATCTTGGACCTGCCTTCCCCGGACGTGCCTGCTGCAGCTTCTGCCGCTCTGCCAGCGGCACCGCCTGCTGCAGCTTCTGCCGCTCTGCCAGCGGCACCGCCTGCTGCAGCTTCTGCCGCTCTGCCAGCGGCTACGCCTGCCCCGCCCGTCCTGCCCTGCTCGCCTGACCTGCCCGTCCTGCCCTGCTCGCCAGCAGCCACGCCCGCAGTTCCCCCTGCTGATGCTGCCGCGCTGCTTACGGTGGCCCCTGCGGACCGCTCACCGGTCCAGCCCAGCTCGCCTGTCGGCACTGCAGCCACGCCTGCAACTGCCGTCACCGCTCTGCCTGCAGCACCGCCTGCAGCTGGCTGCTTGCCCGAGGTGCCCACGGCGGCGCCCCCTGCTGGCCGCGTGATGGCGACGCCCCCTGCTGGCCGCGTGATGGCGGTGCCCCCTGCTGGCCGCGTGATGGCGGCGCCCGCGACGGCGCCCCCTGCTGGCCGCGTGATGGCGGCGCCCGCGACGGCGCCCCCTGCTGGCCGCGTGACGGAGGTGCCCATCCTGCCGGCACCTGAACTGCCTGTCTCGCCCGTCCTGCCGGCACCTGAACTGCCTGTCTCGCCCGTCCTGCCGGCACCTGACCTGCCTGTCTCGCCTGTCCTGCCTGACCAGCCTGCAGTCCCTGCAGCCGCACCGCCTGAGGAGGACGCTGCTTGGCTCGCGGCGCCCCCTGCTGGCCGCACGCCGGTGGAGGAGGAGGCCGCTCTGTCCGCCGAGGCGCCCCCTGCTGACCGTACACCCAAGGCGCCTACCCAGGCGGCCCCTGCTGACCACGTGACGGCGGCGCCCGCCGAGGCGCCCCCTGCTGGTCGCACGCCTGCAGCGGTCTCCGCTTTGCCCGAGGTGCTCCCTGCTGGCCGCACGCCCAAGCCCGTCTCGCCTGTCCTGCCCGTCTCGCCTGTCCAGCCGGCCCAGCCCGTCTCGCCTGTCCAGCCGGCTCCGCCTGCTGCTACGGCCGCGCCCGTGGCCCCGCCTGAGGCCGCCGCTCTGCCAGCGGCCCCGCCTGAGGCCGCCGCTCTGCCAGCGGCCCCGCCTGAGGCCGCCGCTCTGCCAGCGGCCCCGCCTGAGGCCGCCGCTCTGCCAGCGGCCCCGCCTGAGGCCGCTGCTCTGGCTGCCCCGCCTGCGGCCACGCCGGCTGCCTCTTTAGAGGCCTTGACTCTTGTCCGCCCAGGACTAACCTCCCTCATGACTCCCTCACCCTTGCCTCTGCGAGGCCGACGCCCCCCAGGACCCCGCCTGTCAGTTTCCCGTAAGGGACGGGGACACAGGCGTCGGGCCCGGGTCCCGCCCGCCCTGCCCCCTGGCTCGCCCGTTCGGCCCCTGGCGGTGGCTCGGTGGCTGCCTGCGGGTCCTCCGGCTCGGGGTCGGCGGTCGCCTCCGGATCCCCCCCTGGTTCCTCAGTGCCGGTCCTCGGTCCCGCCTCCGGCTCCGTGTCGGCCGCCTCCGGGCCCCCCTGCTCCGGCTTGGCGTCGGACGGCGCCTTCCCCGGCTCCGGCTGCGCCTCCGCCTGCCGCGGCTTCCCCCTCCGCCTGCCTGTTTCCCGGCTCGCTCGCTCACCGCACGCAACACAAATAAGCCTATAAACATAGTTAAATAACAACTGCATCACATTTGGCGAGAAGACGTTAATTATCCACCGCGATCTCAATCAACCTTAACATAAACCACAAGCGAATTGTAACTACAATAAAATATGCTCACCACGCTGGGCTCAGGAAAGAATCAAAAAATGTAAAGCAATTTGTTATTATTAGATAGTTTAAAGCAGAGATCACTAACAGGCGGACCGCGGTCCGGGTCCGGACCCAGAAGCTGTCCCATACGGACCCAGACCGATAGCCAAAACAGAAAGTTATTATTTTGAACCTGATGGGGTGCTTCTATTTTAACCGACGCAGCTTTTGTAGTCTTTTCGGTAGTGAGTTGGTACTAGAACCGCCGTTTCCCACGCCAATGAAAGTCAAACGCCTTTGATCGCCAAGCAAGACGTAGTTCTGCGTATGCAGCCCTTTGTTTGCGCTAATATGCCATTAGTGTTAATAGCAGCAGCAAAGCTAACACCTGCAACTAAAAAGCGTAATGTTCCTAACAGAGTGGCTGATCGGTCCTGAAATCGTAAAGCTGAAAAGTTTTCAAACACAGTGTATAGGCCTATTATATAACATGTTGGATAAATGGACGTAGTTTATTGGTGACTTCATGTTCGTTGAAGTTTCCGCTTTTTAAGCAACTGTATAAACTGAAAGTAATATTATTTGTTATATAAATCAACTCAGGTGAAACAAAAAATGTATGTTTTCAGGGCTGCCAAATCTCAAGCAGCTGGCATGACACTCACGCTTTCAGACTAACGCAGCAAATCTATATTATTCCATTATAAATATCAGGCATGGAACGGGGAAATAGGAGTCGAATGAACACAAGGTGTAATTAGGAAACCACGGTCAGGTACATACAACCACTACATAACGTTAATGACCACACTCCTAAAGGCACACAGACACGGACTTAAATACACAGAACTAATGAAACACAACTAGAAACAGCTGATGACACGTGGATTCCACATGAGGCAGCGAGGGGGGCGTGGCACACTTCAAGATTCAAGATTCAAAGAGTTTATTATCATATGTACAGAAAAGTAGTATTTCTCAGTACAATGAAATTCTTACTTTGCTGTCCACTCACAAATGCCAGGTTAAATTAAATTAAAGTACAAAAGAGCATACTTGAGAAAAATAGTGCAAAAAGAGCTTAAAGTGCAAAGTGACCTGTTGTGCAAATGAGGTAGGTCATGATATGCAAAGTGATCTGTTATGTAATTGAGGTAGGTCGTCTATTTAGGAGTCTGATTGTAGTGGGGAAGAAAGAGTTGTTTAGCCGGGATGTTCTAGATTTCACACTTCTGAACCTTCGTCCCGAGGGCAGGAGTGTGAACAGTCCGTGTTGGGGGTGTGTCGGGTCTTTGAGGATGGAGGCAGCTCTCCTCAGTGCTCTGCGATGGTAAATGCTCTGCAAAGAGGGCAGTGGAGTCCTAATGATCTTCTCCGCAGTTGTTATCACTCTCTGCAGGCGTTTGCGGTCCATAGCAGTTGTGCTGCCATACCATGCGGTGATACAGCTGGTCAGTGTGCTCTCCACAATGCAGCTGTAGAAATTGCTGAGGATCTTGCGTGACATGCCAAACTTCCTCAGCCTCCTCAGGAAATACAGCCGCTGTTGAGCTTTCTTGACCAGCTGTGTGGTGTTCAGTGTCCAGGTGAGGTCCTCACAGATGTAGATGCCCAGGTATTTAAAGCTGCTCACCCTCTCCACTTCAAGCTCCCGGATAAACAGTGGCAGGCGGGGGCTCCTCGTCTTCCCCATGTAAAAAAAAAACCTATTTTTTTTAAGGCTACTTAAATATATATCACACTAAATAGTTAGACATTATGATCTTCTGGACCTTCGCTTCAAGAAATTTTCTCTAACTGGACCGCTTTAAATTTTAGTTGAATACCCCTGGTTTAAAGTCTTATCAGCTACATGAATTGCGTGCTGTAAATCGTCTCTCTTCTACGGTGGCCCAGAGAGCTCAACGCGCTGCAACTTCAGAAAACACATGCAAACATAAAAAAAACCCACAACAAATTAAGAAAACGTCTCCATCAGTTGGACAACACACAGACGGTTTTAAGGTATGACAGCACAAGTCTCTCAAAAGCCTTCATTACCACCGATGTGAGAGCCACCAGTCTGTAGTCACTGAGGCAAGAGACTCTGGGTTTCTTTGGAATAGGTGTTATTGTGGATGATTTAAGACACAAAGATCCAGTGACTGGTTGAAAATATCTGTGAAGACAGGTTACTGTTGATCTGCACAGTGCTTCAGAGTGGCTGGGGAGTGTTGGAGTACACCTTCTCCACCGGGTCAAGAGATTCACAGCTGACACGTGGAGAAGTTGCAGGTCACCAGTTTATTCTCTGACAGATTGCAATCCGGGAGCGACCATCTGACATACATTCGGCATGTACAAGAGGAGGCTCTGCCATATGTATCAGCTGTTTCCCTTTTAAAGCCCTTTGGGCATCTCCCCCCTCTCTCGGTACCTTCCGTCTACGTGACAACCACATGTTTGATATTTGCTCTAGTTAGTCGGTTAGTACTTGTCCTTCTGGAAGGCTAAAAGATAAGTAGGGGCCGCTGACGTTTTCTGTCGCTTCCTCTATCTGTTCCGATTAGGTCCCCCTGCCCTGCCGGTGCCAGTCAGTTCTCGTTTCAGTTAACTGCATTTTCTAGAATCAACCCCCCCCCCCCCTTTCATCATGCCCTGCTTTAAGCTATATTCTCCTTTTCCTCTATTCATTGTATGTTCTTTATAAATCTATTGAATCCCAAACTACCTAGCAATGTTGGTAGTAACGCGTTACTGTAATTACACTACTTTGGTCTGCAAGGAGTAATGTAACTAATTACCATTTCAAATTAAAAAACGCAAGGTACTGAAATTTCAACGGACTCGTTACCTTTGTCTTGCGTGAAAATATTAATGGATAAAGGCAGCATGTTCCCCTAATTTCCTGTTTATGATGTAACGCCATCCGACCTTACCCTGGCGCAATGAATGGGTGATATTATAGGTACGCTGATAGGTACAATTAGACAGTTGTATTGTCTGGCACTGTCACAGCAGCAACACTAAAGTAATATAACTACCATGCAATTTGCTAAGTCACGAAGTTATCTTTTGTCATGTGACTATACCGTTACATACCTTAACGCAATTAAGATGTTTTCATGTGTTTCTAATGATACAATTACACCACTAGCCATGTAGAGGCATTAATCGGGAATTCATTTCTAAAGGCTTCATGTGACCGAAAAAGATTCCAAACATTCATAGGTACGTATCTAAGAGGATTTTGGGATTTATAAAGAAAAACGTATGCTGAAAACAACTCGCACGTTTTGTGAACGAGGCTGAAGGGGATGCGGTTTCGACAGAATCCTGTAGAGGGCACTGTGTATGCTAAATTGAAGGCTCCAGGAATGTTGTCGGCATTTCATTTCATTTCATTTCATGGTCACACGGCCGTCGGCTCTGAAATTAAACTGTTCTTTTAAATAGAATTTTTTAAATTTGCAAACTGAATTGTATGCTGTGTTTGAATGTTCAGATATCATTAGATATTTCACTGCATATTTTTCAACTTAATGGCCTCTGAAATTGCTACTCTGTCACTAAGACGTACTACACAAACAAAGCATTTTCTGCCCAAGGTAAAGGCTTCTTATTCAGTTTCCCTAGAGTGGATAGCTGGGGTCCGTGGGATGTTTGGATGTTAGTGTCAGGGCATTCTGGTAGAATGTGACCATTGGCAACAATGGGCTGGACAGCTCTGTGCTCATCTTGTCTCATCTGGGACTCCCACCATCACTGCCACTGAGCATCTCCTCTACAAGCAAACACTGGGGTGCCACCAAGACCAGCAGGCTGCTGGTGGCTCTGGGATGCAACCCCTACTGAGGCCAGATGAGGGAGCCACTAATGATGGCTTGAAGACATATCAGTGTCAGAATGACATGTTTGAGATAAATGTAGAACTACAGGATAAATTTACAGTTATACCACCAGGTGTTTTCATAACAGCTCGCTTATAGTAACATTATCACTCGCATCCATTTCACTTGTTTGACGAGAGAGAACTGACAGACTTTTGTCTCTCATACGTTCCCTGTAATTATGCACTAAATAATGAATTGTCATGACCGTTATTTGATAATGTGTGTGGTTTTTATGTTGTTGTATGATAAAATCTTGTCGCCACGGTACTGACAGTAATTTTGTGTCACCAATTAGCTAGCATCGCTCACTTGGTAAGAGGCTGAAGCTAGGTTTGCCGCATAGCCTATGTGTCCATGGCTTGTAGTAAAATGGCACATGGGATAATGAATGGACATGATCGTTTTACATATTTGTGTGTATAGTTTTTTGTCATAACGTTAAAAAATCTTGTCAGTCCGTTTCTGACAAACTTGTGTTGATCAGTGACCTGAGCATCGCTCACATGGTAGACTATTATCTGTCTGAACAATTATAAATTGCACTGACCAGAAAAGCTTGAGTGTTGATAGCATCACAGGCAGAACCATAAATGATTTTTGGTAACATCTTTTTTTGTTTTAGTCATTTTTAAACACATTGACCATGCATTATGATGCATTCATGAAGCATTATAAACACGGCTATATTTCTAAAAGGGCATAACACATTGCCATGTTTATTATGCACTATGACTGCCTGATGAAGCTCTCATCTATAATGCACTATAGATACAGCTTTCTACTGCATTACAAAGGTATTCTTCCGACCATCATAATGCATTATGAGGGTATCTATAGTGCATTCCAGATGAGAGCTTCATAAATCATTCATAATGCATAATACACATGGGTATAATGTGTTATGCCTTTTGATAAATAATTATAGCCATGTTTCTAATACTTTACGGATTCATTATTATTAGTTATGAATGTCTTTATAAATTGCTAAAGCAATGGCCTTAAGTAGTGTTACCTGATTTTTGTTTACAAACGTAACATTTTTTGCTGAGAGGCTCTCTAACCCCAAAATGGCCTTAGATGAATTTGCAGAGACAGAATTCTTCCAGAAGGAGCTGGAGGCTGCCAAGAAACGGGTGGAGAAGAAGATGGAGAAAAAGAGGAAAAGGCCAGACTCACGACAAGCAGGCCGCCTTTGCAGATTCTGCCGCATGAACCTGAAACAGGGACCAAACAGCTAGCCTGCACATCCACACCGGCTTCCCTGGAGTGGCAGGGAAATGCACTTACTGCCCATCTAAAGTGTACTCTGTATACCGAGGAGATGGACCGGAATGAGTTTCAGGCGTCTCCTTTGTTTAAGGCAGAGTGATAAAGATGGGTAAACTTAATAATTTTAATTTAGTCATTTTAATGTAATATTTGAATGCAGGCCTTAAATGATCCATATTATTTCAATAAGGCCTCCCTTTAGGGGTATAGTCCATGCTTTTACGTTTGTGTAAAACAAACCAAACAAAGGACACGGCCGCATGACCCCGCGGCGCCGAACAAAGAAGCACTGTGGGACACACGCCGGCGTCCGAAACAGACTGAGGAAACGAGCACATCGCCTGCCCAGAGTCCCGCTCGCAAACGTCCAGTCTAAACTAGGTGACCTAAGAGCGAGGTTGGGGTTCCAGCGTGATGCAAGGAACTGCAATATATCACGTTTCACGGAAACGTGGCTGACCCCCCTGGTACTGGATCTAGTGGTGACTCCGTCGGACTCTTTCTCTCTTTTTCCTGTTTCATAACTGCTTGCTGTTGGTCATTTAGGGCTTGCTCTTTGTCCATGAAACTATGTCACCACTATGCTTGCAAATTTAAGGATCTAGGAAATTAGCTTATATAATATAATATTATAATATAAATATAATTTTATATATATAATAATAATAATATACAGCTGCAGACTCTTAATGCCACTCTCAGGCCCCTTCCGTTTGGTGGACGCATGTGCAGAAAACAAAGAAACATGTACTTTATCAGTTTCACAAGTTTTCAAAGTAGAGTTGGATGGCACCTTTAACCTTAAAGGCCTGTATTTGCGGCACAATGGTCATGCAATTTGGGTTTAACACCAAAATCATGTCCCTGTGCTTGCATCATTTAATGAATTGCCCCTCTATGTTTTTTGCATTGCACTTGAGAACTGAAGAAACCTTTAATTCAATGGCAAGTCCACTACAATTCTCTACATGTACATGAGTTTAACCAATCATTATTTAAGCTAATCAAATTTTGTTTCAAACTTCACAATGTTTTAAATAACCACACAGACACAAACCAAATGCAAAATAATCCACATTTATTTATATCTTAGTCTTATCTTATTCTATGTTACCTTACATTATACAATCTTATCTTAACCTTATCTTAACTTACACTATATTAGTCTTATCTTATTCTATGTTACCATATGTTATACAAAATCTTATCTTAACCTTATCTTAACTTACACTATATTAGTCTTATCTTATTCTATGTTACCATATGTTATACAAAATCTTATCTTAACCTTATCTTAACTTACACTATATTAGTCTTATCTTATTCTATGTTACCATATGTTATACAAAATCTTATCTTAACCTTATCTTAACTTACACTATATTAGTCTTATCTTATTCTATGTTACCTTATGTTATACAAAATCTTATCTTAACCTATATTAGTCTTATCTTATTCTAATCTTATGTCATACAAACTTAGGATAAGTTAAGGTTAAACTATCTTAATCTTATCTTATCCTAAGTACTTGTGAGATCTCTCACCTAATTATTTACAGGTTCTATAAAAAACTATTTACATCACACAGATAGCCCATCTCCACAGCCAACTCCAGGACCCCGGGGATGGCACTCAGCTGGTCCAGCGCATCATTAGGAAATATCACCTCAGCTTCATCAACCCAATTGTCAACATACGTGTAGTGAGCCTCTAGGTTTTGGTCCCTCCCCTGCTTGCAGATGGAAATTGCATTTAAAAACTCACTCCAAAACTGAATACACCAATGGTAAGTTAAGCACTTGGCCTCATAGGTCATTTTAGGGTAGTTGCTAAGATAATAGTTATGCAACTTATTGAATCTTTCCATTTTTTCAAAAACAACAGAAGGGGACATAAATGGGGGTGTCGGACCCGTAACCAGCTGAGATGAGGGGTGCGCTGGAACCTGATACGGAGGGGTGGGATGAACCATGGCCGGAGCTGAAGATGGATGTGGGGCTGGGCTTACATGTGAGACTACGTGTGGTGACGGAGGAGGAGAGTCTGTAAAAAAAGATGGAGATGGAGAGGAGACAAAAGAGGATGGGATGGGTGACGGAACTAAGAATGAAGTGGAGGAGAAGGCCGGTGAGCAGGGCTCAGGCTCAGGCTCTGACATAGATGGAGTGCGACACAGGATGGTTGCAACCTCGTCGTCACTCTGGGTGAGATCCTCACACGGGATCTTCTCACCCACTTGGGTTGAGTCAAACGGGTTTCCCAATTTGCAGTTACTGAAGCGTACTAGATTCTGTAAATTTTTTGTAAATGGCCCCTTTTGTTTTTTACGCCAATTTCTACGTCCTGACCGGCCTCCCGCCGTATTTCTACGGCGTCCTGAGCCCTGCTGACCCCTGCTGGTTGCCACCGGGGAGGGAGTAGACGAAGTGGCGGCAGACACGGTGATGGAGCTGGGTGCCGGCGGCCCAGTGCGGCATTTCCTCCGATGGCCTCCACCACTGGTGCTGGTTCGTCCTTTGGGGTTAAAAAGACAGGGGACAGCACATTTAATTCAAGTGAATCCTTATGTCACTCTACAACAAAACTACATCACATACATCACAGATATCACACTTGGCGGTCAGTATTGCACATTGAGAAAAATTCTGCCATCTTATTGGATACAGGAAACGCAAGCTTGGGAGACTTATGCTCTGGTCTTGAATCGGGCCGCCTGCGTTTCAACAGGGGAACTTGACTTATAAAAACACACCAGTTAGTGCACAGATTCCCTGATATGCAGAACAACAGCGAAAAAACACACTGGAAACTGATGTATCTTATGCATTATTACACCAATGTTGAAATGCTTTCCTCGCCCTAGTAGCATAAAAGCCAATCTAGTTTATTTATTTTTGTTTTGTTCAGGCTTTTTGACAAATGAAGGCCCTTTTTAGTAGGCCAGTGTCTAGTCAAAGGTGTAAACTTAAGAGGAAAATAAACTATTCTGACTGTGTCATTAATTCTCTTTTTTCCCCAGTTACTTTGGCAATATTGTCTTTTTATTCAATTTTGATAGTAATTTGAAATGTTTTCATTTAAATTATATTTCCACAGCTAGTTCTGGCAATAGTTGAAGTTGTCATGAAAAATAATAACCCTGTACCATGCCTTGATCACTAACTGCTATTCTGCTACTGCTAACAGCATTGTAAGGAACTGTGGTTTTGATAGACATTTCACATAATTAAGTAATGATGTCTCAGCAACAACGTAAAAACCAAAGACCAAATTTTCTGGAGATGTTCATGACATTATTTGCTAGATTTATTTAAAAAATTGATCAATTTTGAAATACAGGTGTTTTGTTATTGAATTTTTAATACTTTAATAACCCATGGTAATTATTCGTATGGGGATGGCATATTATTTGTTCAACCTATAGAGCTGGACAATAGCTTTAAAACAATATGAGGACCATTTCTGTGCAGCTTATATTATGGTAAATATAGCCAGTCAAAAAAAAAGAAGTTAAAACTTCATCCATCCACACATCACAGCGACAGATTTTACTGATTTCATTATACAATACAGCAGACATGCCGAAAAGAGCCCCGTATTTTTACTGCTTCATGGTAACAAATCACCGTTTGCCTAAAAGTCAACCATTTTATTATCTAGTATCCTAAGACATGTAGTTCCAAAATAAGATAGTTATCACAGACTGCAAGATTCAACAAGACCAGCCAACCCTATTCTGACTTTCATTCTTCGAGTGCTGAGCTATTCTGGGCATCACTTTGCCGTCCGTACCATGGCTAACTGAACCGGGGATGTCTTCCGGAGCAATCCGGACACTGACTGCCCCATTTGGCAGGAGCCAGTCGATTCTCCAGAGGCACACAGTGGCGTTCAGGGCAGACATCTCGATCACGTCTTGTCTCTCGCTGGGAAGCTGCAAATCTGAGCTGCTTTGAATGTTCAAATCAAATTAACTCGAAGTGCAACTACAATTGTTATGATGCGGTTGCTATGGTACTGTGGCCAATCAGTGTCAGCGCGCTGCAAAGTCGTCAAACACTTTAACCAAATGACAACACACACGATGTACATTAACAAAAGCGCGGAAAAATAATAGAAGCACCGCAAATTTAGAAGACACGTTTAAAAAGAGAAAAGCGCTGCAGATCCGCTCACAACACAGTTGCTAAGTTTCCGGGTGACAAAGAAACCAATTGTGGCTGGGCTGTATATCGAATATGTTTACGCAATACAAATATATTATCAAAACAAGATGTATAATGACACAATACAGGTCGTGTCTTGAATACAATTTGAATACAATTTCTTCCTGGTAGCAAGTAACGCGAGAGCTGCGGTCGTGACCTTCCACAGACTCCCAGAATTCATAGCGACAATTAAGCGACCCATTCAGTTAGTGGAAGATTTGATGGAGGGGAATGAGCGGGAGACGTTCTTATCTCACTTGTGGTTTTGATTTACAACTGAATATTTAGCACAGTTGGAAATTTTGGTGTAGTGCTAATATTCCTAAGAATCTAGGGATATGTCGATACACTTATTGCGATGTTGTGTTTTTCGTACAGGTATCGGTTTTAATTAATAGTTTTCATGGAAAGGTTCCCGCGGTGGTTTATTTTCTGCTCTGTCTGACCCCCCGGACAGTTAGGCAGCAGGGCTGTAATTAATCTTCAGCCATTCCACTCTTCCACTGTAGCAACGTCAACTGAAGAATTATGAACAATGATGGAGGCACATTCGCAGCTGTTCCGAGCTTTCCAATGTTTCTCTGACTATGTTTTACTGGTTTCTTTGCTTCCAGTACAAGGAATTTTATTCATCTTTGTTCTTCTTTACGGTTGGTGAATATTTCTTTTATTTCATATTGTATTTTACTTGTGGTTTTATCCTTAACATGCTTGCTCCAAAGACATCTTATTGTATTTGCACAGTGACAGTAAGGCTGTCTTATCTTGCGAGAGGAAGTAGCATAAGGCTGCACTGCTAACCTTAGCATTAGCAAACCTAGCTACCTAGCAATGTTGGTAGTAACGCGTTACTGTAATTCCACTACTTTTGTCTGTAAGGAGTAATGTAACTAATTACCATTTCAAATTAAAAAACACAAGGTACTGAAATTTCAACGGACTCGTTACCTTTGTCTTGCGTGAAAATATTAATGGATAAAGGCAGCATGTTCCCCTAATTTCCTGTTTATGATGTAACGCCATCCGACCTTACCCTGGCGCAATGAATGGACCGCGGTTAAGTTAGCCTCATATTCGATATTCAGTTTTCTAGCTTCAATAACTTTTCACGGAAGTAAGGTGGGACGTTATTAATCACAGAATCGTGTTGTCCAGTACGCAGGCTAAGATGCACACCGATTATTTTTGCGCTTCAAACCATTTCGTGATTTGTGCAAAATCGCTTTAATAGCTAATAAAATAGGTCCTGTCAGCTGTAATGACATGGTCGGTTAGCATTTTGGGCTCATGGCGACTGTTGCACACCCCTTTGTTTCCCAGATTGCTTTACGTACGATTCTTAATTAATTTTTGAATGTTCAAATGTATCCGTATAATGTGCAATGGGACAATACATGAATGGGTTAATAACTTTAAAACTAGACGAGACAGGCACATCTAGTGAAGTGTGCTTTGATCAGTGGACTACAGGGAACAATGCACACCCCTTAGATTTTCAGAATAACTTTCACGCTAACAGTTATTAATTAATACATTGTATGCATATTACATGGCATAGGGGGAATGCAATAAAGGGTTAATAGCTCTGGAACGAAATGGGACAGCCATGTCCCATGAAGTGTGCCTTGATCAGGGAACTCTGGGGGACAATGCACACCCCTTAGATTTTCAGAATAACTTTCACTCTAATAGTTATTAATTGATACATTGTATCCATATTACATGGCGTTGCTCCATTTCATACATATTGATTGATAACATACATTAATCTATAAATAACTTGTGTAGTGTTATTTAGGCAGTGCACTGTGATACAAAGCAAATGTACCCTGCAGCTGAATTGCGTCATTACGCATCTCGTCATATTTTATACATTAGCATTAAACATTTATTCATTGACGAAAAAAAAAACAATAATTAAGCAGGGTTGTAGACCATTGTTTTAGATATTGCTGATTCATGGCATGTTTCATAGTTACATTTTTGCAGTATTAGACCTAGTAGTTGTATACAATAACAGGGGAGTTAATGATATGTGACTATTTTCATACTGGGAGATTTTTAATCAGTGTGCGAAATACCCGTCAGTATTTGGGGGTGTCCCCATTACCCTATTGTTGTGCAATACCGATCTAAATTTTCCCTTTTAAGGCTTTCAGGTGGTGTCATGGGTGAATCGGAGGTGTGCTTCTCATGTATTTTCACATAACTATGTTCAAAATAAAAATATACTATACTGACTCAAAAAACACAGTGTCAGCATTCTCAATAATAAATTACATCAGTTTTGTTGTTTGTGCATAAAACGAGGTGTGTGTTTGTGGGGCGCGGGAGGAGGGGGTTGCATACGACTTAAACAGCACAACTACGGAGAATACCATCCCACTCGCAACAGGGGGTGGTTGCCTGCGGGGATTGATATACTGCTGTGATTCGCCTGGCTGCTGCTATGTATTAGGTTACAGAAAATTCACACCTTTCTGACCAATCAGATTAGACAATTTTATAGTGTCTTGGTATAAACCAAATCAATAAACTATGCATACTAATAAACTAATAAAAATTACAATGAGATTAAAATACTTCTGATTTATGGCTTTGAATGTGACGTTTTTTTTTTGTTTTTTAATGTCATGTTGAGTGTTCTTTGGAAGTTTACTCATATGCAGCCACATTGGCCCCCCGGGGTCACCAATGGTGACATCCAGGTCATACACTTTACTACAACACTTCAGTTCAAAGATAAAGCATTTTTCAAAGAAGTGGATCACACAGCGAAACTTTGTAAATTCAATATAAGTATTAAGGTAAGCATCCCATTTCCTTGTTATGATTACTATTCTTTATTTATAACACATGAAAAGTTTACTTATCACTTAAATAATGTAGTTCATATTTTGTAATCCAGTAGTATAGTGGTGAAAAATAAATAGAAAGTGCCTTGATTAGCAAAGTAGTTAAGTAGTAAATGTAAATGTTTTAATTTGATCCAGTTGTTTTGTTAACTGACTGTACAAGAAGGTAAAAATAAAGTTAATTGCAAGTATTGGAATTGAAAATCTCGTAAAATAAATTAAATGGTACATTTTGATTGATTAATTATAAACTGGACTTTAGGAAATTTATTATATTACTATTACGTATGACGGTATGAAAATATAGGTACCGCACTTGCATGAGACAGGTACGATGATTCAGATGCTTTGCACAGATATTAACTGGGTCATTCTTCATTTGGAGTGCAGGTGAATAGATTTTGAAAAATCAGTTTAAAAACAACCAAAACTAAACATCCTTCATATGTCTATTAACATTTATTATGATCATACATGCAAAATTAAAAGTGTAATTACAATTATATTTTCATGTCTTTTAATGTAAAATGGCAAGTTTGTCACTGGTGTCATTACAATTTGAAGCATTAATTTGGTTGCATACATTTTTTAATTTAATAACAATTCAAGTAAGATACTATTAGTAAAGAAAATGTTTCATGAAAAATAACCAATACCTTGTTATAACTGAACTATACCACTAATGATATACCATGTGATACCACTGACTGAAGTAAATTTCTTTGAAATGGCAGGAAAATATAAAAAATATATATAATTTCAATAATGTATTTTGGACTATTAATTAAATGTAACTTATTATCATTCATGACATTAATTTTAGTATGTGAACAATATTGTAAGATGGCAAAATGAAAGGCGTAGAAAAATCTAAGGCGTTGTCACTACCCGATCGGCATCACCTACTTGATCTGCGGCAACATGCGCACTAGGTCTCAAGAATGCTGCTTATTAACATACGCCTGCGTGTTTCATTTTGGCATGATGTGTTTTGTTTACGGCGTACGCAATGAATGCTCGAAAATGCTGCGCATGTGCAGACGTGCGAGGTGCAACTCGGGCAAGTAAAATGTATCGGGTGGATTCCTTTTGGGGGGAAAGAAGATGGCGTCGTAGAGTGAACACGTATTTTGGCGTGCTCCCGTGACAATAGTTCTATTATTCGGTTAATATATATTTTCACTCAGCGAAATCGCTTTATGTCGTTAGATGGTTACTGTGTCATGTCTTTAGATCATTATTTTTCAAAAGGATCTGACAGAATGCCCAAAGCTAAGAAGATTGCTCCGAAAAGCTTGACTAGCAGTGGCGTCGAGAAGGATGTGGATATGGAGGAAGCGAGCGCGATAAATCACGAGGAGGAAAGTTCCAACTCTGACTTTGCTCAAGCTTTGGACAGATTAACCGAGAACATTACGAAGGTAATAGATGAGAAAGTGAATACTGTCCTAGTCGCGATAAACGACCAGACGGTTCAGTTCCAGGCATTGGTTGAGCGAGTGGGCCAGGCGGAGGAACGGATCGCCGGTGTGGAAAACTCATCGGAGTCCTTGCAGGCTACGGTGGCTGTTCTTCAGAGGAAAGTGAGCGAAATGTCAGAGCATATCGACGATCTGGAGAATCGCGGGCGCAGGTGCAATTTGCGTTTAGTCGGGCTGCCAGAGGGAACTGAAGGCAGTGATCCGGTGCGTTTCTTTGAAAAGTGGCTGCTGGATTACTTGAAGATTGCAACGAAAGCAGGACGGATCAAGCTCGATCGTGTTCATCGCGCTTTGGCGCCGTTGCCAGGTCCTGCGCAACGACCCAGACCTGTCATCATGAAGTTCCATAACTTTACAGATAAGCAGCGAGTGCTGAACGCAGCTCGACAAAGAGGCACGGATCACGAAGGGAGCGCTAACGCTGGTCCGAGGATTTCATTCTTCAATGATTATTCTGCGATGGTGATAAAGAAACGGAAAGCTTTCGACGATATCAAAAGACGACTGCGGAAGATGAAGATCGAATATGCCCTGCTGTATCCTGCAACTTTGAGGTTTACTGTTAATGGGACAGTGAAGCGTTTTGCTTCACCAGTTGACGTGACTGCCTTCATTGACAGCCTGGGCTAGCGTGGCAAACTTTCGTGGATAGTTAGGTGGGACATGAACAAAATAGAGCTCACTGAGTGAAGATTTATTTTGTCGCTGGGAGCGTTGTGAGGTCTGTGTTTACCCTATGTTTAAGGATGCGAGAGGTGTTTGGAGGGGTAGGCAGTTGCCTGCAGAAGAAAAGAGTAAGAATGGTTCTTTCCTGCATGTTTGGCAGGTTTGTTCCCTTATACAGGTTTTTGTGTTTTGGTATTTTATTTAATTTTTGTTTAAAGCTCAGATTTTCAAAGGCTACCCTTACAGAAACATATTTTGTGATTATCTGTATTATGTATGCACTTATTGTCTGTACATTATTTAATGTCTAGAGTGCTCAGGATTTGTACTTGGAATATTCGCGGCATCCATAATCCTATAAAAAGAAGAAAGATACTTTCTTTTCTGAAAAAAGGAAATATCGAAATTGCTCTTTTACAAGAGACTCATTTGAGTGATGTAGAACATCTAAAATTACAGCAGGGTTTTTTTGGGCAGGTATATTTTTCATCTTTTACAACTAGAAGTAGAGGTGTTGCTATTCTTATTAAACGTAATTTACTATTCAAAGTTTTAAACTGTATTAAAGATAGAGATGGTCGTTACGTTATTATTGAAGGCATGTGGCAAGGTAAAGCTATTCGTATACTAAACATGTACTATCCTCCAGCTCATCCATCTGACTTTGTTACTAAAGTGTTTTTGGATTTGATTGCCAGGTCCACTGATTTGACAGTTGTGGGGGGAGATTTTAATTGTGTAATGAATCCACTTGTAGATAGGTACCCACATAGCTCTGCATCCTTAACTGCTCAGGCAAGATCTCTTGAGAATATATGTAAGGATCTAGGTTTTGTGGATGTCTGGAGAACTCTTCATCCTACCGACAAAGAATATACATTCTTTTCTACTTCCTATCTTTGTCAGTCAAGATTAGATTACTTCTTTATGCCAAAGACAGAATTACATTCAGTGCTATCCTGCAATATAGAAAGTATTTTATTATCAGACCATGCCAGTGTCACTATGGAGCTTCTATATAGGGATACAGTGGACTGTTCTATACGGTGGAGACTTAATATCGCGACCCTTAAAGACAGTGCCTTTTCGGATTACTTCTCTTCTGAATTTAAATTTTTTCTTTCTGTTAACTCTCTATCCACAAGTAATCCATCTTTGTTATGGGAAACGTGTAAAGTTTATGCAAGGGGGCTGTTTATTTCATATAGTTCCTCTAAAAAACGTCAAAGAATGGCAAACCAAAGGGCTCTGGAGGCTCAGTTATTGTTTAAGGAAAAAATGTATAATAGATATCCTTCGGCAGACTTATTGAAAGAATTACAGGCAATTAGAGCAGCTTTGGACTGTCTTCTCACTGTGGATGCAGAGAAAAAATTAAGATTCTCAAAACAAAGATTTTATGAGCATGGAGACAAGCCTGGGAGATTTCTAGCATATATTGCCAAACAACGTGTAGCATCTCAGTATATTGCTACTATTGTGGACTCGGATGATAATAGTTTCCATGATAATAAGAATATTAATAATACATTTAGAAATTTTTATATTAATCTATATTCTTCCGAGAAAGCGGGTGACCATCTTAAACAAATGGTTGACTTTTTTTCTGAGATTAATCTTCCATCAATTTCAGGTATACAAAAAGAATCTCTTAATGGCCCTATTACGAGACAGGAGGTTGTTAATGCTATTAATGCTTTAAAGAATGGTAAATCACCGGGACCAGATGGGTTCTGTGGAGAGTTCTTTAAGGAGTTTCAAGAGTTGTTAACAGATCCATTGCTTAATATGTTTAACTATTCATTTGTGGTTAAGGAGTTGCCAAAGACCCTTGGAGAAGCTTATATATCACTTATATTGAAGAAAGGTAAAAGTCCTGATATATGTGCTTCTTATAGACCAATTGCATTACTGAATGTGGACCAGAAGTTGCTTTCTAAGATTTTAGCAATACGTCTTGAGAAAATTCTGCCTACGATAATTGGGACTGATCAAACTGGATTTATACAGGGTAGGGATTCATCTGATAATGTTAGACGCCTTCTAAATGTTATTTATGCCTTTAAAGCGAAATCTATAGATGGCCTAGTTCTGTCGTTGGATGAGGAGAAGGCATTTGATCGTATCGAATGGTCCTATCTTTTCTTTGTTTTGGAAAAATTTGGCTTAGGAGAAAATTTTGTACAGTGGATCAGAGTGCTGTATACAAACCCATGCTCTGCTGTGTTGAGTAATGGCATTAGATCTGATTTTTTTCCTATGCATAGAGGCACCAGGCAGGGTTGCCCCCTGTCGCCACTTTTATTTGCGATGGCTATGGAGCCTCTAGCTGAAGCTATCAGATCAACAACATCTATTTCAGGTTTACAGGTAGAACATATACATCATAAGATTGCACTATACGCTGATGACGTATTGCTTTTTTTATCTGAGCCTGAGAGGTCAGTTCCTGCTCTAATTGAGTTGATTAATTGGTTCAGTACATTTTCTGGTTACAAGATTAATTTGACCAAATCTGAAGCTATGCCCTTAGGTGCTCTTATTTCCAAACCTAACATAGTGCCCTGCTTTCCTTTTAAGTGGTCACCTCTAGGTTTCATATATTTAGGTATTTCTATCTCTTCATCTTTGAAGCAGATGTATGAATCTAATTTTGTTCCTTTATTTGAGAAAATACGGCAGGATTTAGAACGTTGGAATTCCTTGCCAGTATCTTGGCTGGGTAGGATAGCACTTGTGAAGATGATTGTGTTACCCAAACTATTATATCCTATTCGTATGGTTCCGATACTGTTCTCAAATAGAACATTTAAAGGACTAAATAGCTGGCTGACTTCCTTTATATGGAGTAAACGCAAGCCTAGATTAAAAATGTCAGTACTTTATCTGCCGAGTTCCATAGGCGGGTTGGATTTTCCAAATATTAAGATGTATCAGTTAAGTTCTCATCTGAGATATATTGCAGAGTGGGTTAGAAATGATTTTTCCTCTACTTGGTTAGATATTGAATCTTCCTTTTCAAATTTTCCTTTAAGAGCTCTTCTTTTTGTTGAGCTTTCAAAAAATAAGAGAGATATATGATAATCCAATTATAGTTAATACTCTGAAAGCATGGAGATCAGTCTGTAGGCTTGAAGGTAGATCTAAATTGACTTCTTTATTTACTCCAATATTAAATAATCCTGATTTTATCCCAGGAATTTTGGATGATGGTTTTAAACGTTGGTGTGATTTGGGACTTATTAGGCTTGGGGATATGTTTTTAGACAATAAATTGATGTCTTTTGTGGAGTTGACCCAGAAGTTCCGGCTGTTCAAACATGATTTTTTTCGTTTCCTCCAACTGAGGCATTATATTACTAATAACACAACACTTGTTGGATATGGAGAGATATCTGCTATTGAGAGGTTATTATTTTTATCTTCGGGAAAGATGTCTCTGGGTAGATTTTATGGCTCTTTGTGTTTAATCTCTTCTGTTGATACACAGGGAATTAAAACTAAGTGGGAAGGAGAGTTAGATATTGATATTGATGATGAAACATGGGCTGATATTTGGTCTTATGCTAGGAGAATATCTGTTTGTACACGCACGAAGGAAATACAATTTAAGATCATACATAGACTCCATATTTCTCCTAACCGCAGGCATTTTTTTAACCCCTCTGCATCGCCTATGTGTTTACAGTTTTTTTCAGTCGCTAACAAGCGTTTGTCCAAACAGTTGTCACATTTTCAAAACTCTAAACACAATTAGCACAGCATCGGTCTTTTGTGGCCATACCATTCACACATTTCATGTCGTTTTCACCCAATATGCAGTCAGTGAACACATTTCCACAATGCTTACATTTTCTATACAGACAAGCTATACCTCCCAACAAAATTATGGACTGTTTTTGTAGTATTTACGAATGTTAACACACAACATCCCACAATAGCAAAAACAATATTCCAAACCTTAGATACAGTATAAAAACCTCTGCTTCTGCAATGATATCAGTTCAAAAACAATATCAATATCAAAAATATATCTCAGCTGATAATAAACAAACAATTGAATAATTGACACACAGCTGATTTATGTTGGGTAAATTGGGCCAACCACAGCTTATTCCATTCTGGCTTAGACTCAGTGGGGTTTATAAGGCAAGACTTTGAGGAGTGATGTTTTTGGAAACATGTGGCCTAACCCTGAAGATCGCAGAGATTAGATGCAAATTTTTTGCCTTTTTTTAGCCCCCCTCCCCCTCCCCCCCTTTTTATCTTGGCTTTTTGCTGTTGTTTTTTTGTTCAGAATGCTCTTGTGTGTTTCATGGATATTTTGTTCACTGTAAGCAATACTGTAAAACTTTTTCTGTTCTATCATACCGTGTTTCTACTGTACCTCCTGTAGTAAACAGTAAAGAAAAAAAAACTTGTTTGCTTTTTACTGGAATGCTTTTGAATGTGAACATTACTGTACATGTGGACATACAGTTACCAACCAAGACATTTCTGGTGTCAAAATGGTGGATTGCATGTTTTGCATGCAAATACCTGTAAAACTGAAACATAAAAGTCTATGCAGTTTTTGTAATGTCAATAATAGCCAGTATTTTGAAACCTGGTGTACTTTGATTGACTGCATGTACCTTGTGAAGTGAAAACGAGTGTTATTCTTTGACAGAATAATTTCATTTTGAGTCAGATTTATAGTGTTTTTGTAAAGTTAGTGTGTGCAGAGAAAGATGTTCTATTTTGAAATGAAGAGTTAGTATATATTTAACAAAATGTATTTTTGAGAAGAAAATTATCCATTTGGCCAATTGTGTTTTGTAGGTGTGAGTCTGTGTTAAGAGTTTAGAAAAAGTATCTGAAGTATGGGTAAGCGCTTGTTAGCGACTGAAAAAAACTGTAAAATGTAAAATTGAAGTTGGTACTGTCACGTTCGGGGACCGGCGAGCCGGGAAGCAAACGAGAACAAGCCAGGACTTCAGGAAAACGGGGTTTATTCCCAGGCTGACGGACAACACGTAACACTTGGCAATGCCGGATCTGGCAGACATGGGGACACGCAGACTGATATACACAAGACTAGGTAAACGGAACAGGCAACAGGTGAGAACCATCAGGGCTGAACACGAGGTAATGAGGGGGGCGTGGCACACATCGGGATCGTACGGAGCGGGATATGACAGAACCCCCCCCCAAAGGCGCGCACACCGGGCGCGCCAGAGGAGAGGCGACGGACGAGACGAACCGGGAAAACAGGACCTGGAAAACAAAACAGAACATCAACCAAAACCAGGGAACAGAACGGAGACACAGAACAAGAACAGGGACGAGATGAAAGACAAGAGACGACACAGAACAGGGAAGGCGGACAGACAAACCAGGAAGGGAGACACAGAAGGAGAGACAGGCGGAACAAAAGGGCCAGGAGTGAACGGAGGAGACAGAGAGGGACGAGGAGCAGAGACAGGCGGGACCAACGGAAAGGGAGGAGGAACAAGGGGAGCACGAGGGAGCCCAGGCGGGCGACAGGCAGCAGCCGGAGGGGCCGCAGGGGAGAGGGAGGAGGGAGCAGGAGGGGACCACCCAGGGGCCAAGGGAACGGGACGAGGGAGTGACAGAGGGGACACGGAGGGAGCAGGAGGGAACACCAGTGCAGGCGGGCAGGAGGGGGAAGCCGCGGCAGGCGGAGGCGCAGCCGGAGCCGGCGAAGGCGCCGTCCGACGCACAGCCGGAGCAGGGGGGCCCGGAGGCGACCGACATGGAGCCGGAGGAGGGACCGAGGACCGGCACCGAGGATCCAGCGGAGGACCCGACGGCGACCGCCGACCCCAAGCCGGAGGACCCGCAGGCGGCCCCGGAGCCCCAGCCAAGGCGAGCGAGGGCGAGCCAGGGGGCAGGGCGGGCGGGAACCGGGCCCCACGCCTATGGCCCCGTCCCTTTCGGGACACTGACAGGCGGGGTCCTAAGGGGCGTCGGCTTTGCCGGGGTAAGGGTGAGGGAGTCAAGGCCTTTACAGAGGCAACAGGCAGGGCAGTCAGAGCCGCGGGCGTGGCCGCAGGCGGGACAGTCGGAGCGGCGGCCTCAGGCGGGGCAGCCGGAGCGGCGGCCTCAGGCGGCGGCCTCAGGCGGGGCAGCCGGAGCGGCGGCCTCCGGCGGGGCAGCCGGAGCGGCGGCCTCCGGCGGGGCAGCCGGAGCGGCGGCCTCAGGCGGGGCCGCGGGCGGAGCCGGCTGGACAGGCGAGCAAGGCTGGGCCGGCTGGACAGGCGAGCAGGGCTGAGCCGGCTGGACAGGCGAGCAGGGCTGAGCCGGCTGGACAGGCGAGCAGGGCTGGCCGGACAGGACTGGCGAGACGGGCAAGTCAGGTACGTGGCCAGCAGGGGGTGCTGCAGGCAGAGCAGGGACCACTGTAGGCTCCTCGGGCATACGGTCAGCAGGGGGCGCCTCAGCGGGCGCCGCCAGCACGCGACCAGCAGGAAGTGCCGCAGCGGGCGTACGGTCAGCAGGGGGCGCCTCGGCGGGCGCCGACAGCACGCGACCAGCAGGGGGCGCTGCAGGCAGAGCAGGGGCCACTGCAGGCGCCTCGGCGGGCGCCACCAGCACGCGGCCAACAGGGGGCGCCTCGGCGGGCGCCGCCAGCACGTGGCCAGCAGGGGGCGCAACCGCGGCCGCCTCAGGCAGTGTAGGCGCCGGCAGGACAGGCAAGACGGGCAGTTCAGGTGCCGGCAGGACAGGCAGTTCAGGTGCCGGCAGGACAGGCAGTTCAGGTGCCGGCAGGACAGGCAGTTCAGGGGCCGGCAGGACAGGCAGTTCAGGGGCCGGCAGGACAGGCAGTTCAGGTGCCGGCAGGACAGGCAGTTCAGGTGCCGGCAGGACAGGCGAGACAGGCAGTTCCAGTGCCGGCAGGACGGGCGCCGCCGTCCCGTGGTCAGCAGGGGGCGTCTTGGCGGGCGTCGCCACCCCGCGGCCAGCAGGGGGCGCCTCGGCGGGCGCCACCAGCACGCGGCCGACAGGGGGCACCTCGGCGGGCGCCACCAGCACGCGGCCAGCAGGGGGCGCCTCGGCGGGCGCAGCCTCCACGCGACCAGCCACCGGGACTGCAGGCAACGCAGGCAGGACAGGCGGGTCAGATGGGACAGGCGGGTCCGGCAGGACAGGCGAGACAGGCAGGACAGGCGGGTCAGGCAGGACAGGCAGGACAGGCGGTGCCACGGGCAGGTCGGCGGCAGCTGCAGCCGGCAGCGCAGCCGCGGGAAAACCGGCTCTAGAGACCCGGGGAATCGCGTCTCTCACCGGGCTTAT
Organism: Paramormyrops kingsleyae; assembly: GCF_048594095.1. Taxonomy (NCBI): domain Eukaryota; kingdom Metazoa; phylum Chordata; class Actinopteri; order Osteoglossiformes; family Mormyridae; genus Paramormyrops; species Paramormyrops kingsleyae. The sequence goes on along the minus strand of NC_132821.1, from coordinate 14,532,699 downwards.
CCCTTTTCCGTGCAGGCGTTCCGGCCGGTACGGATCTGCCCACCGCGGTGGCGGCAGCTCACCATGGACGCCGAGCAGGCGGGTAGCGGCGAAGTCATCCCAGGGCAGCGGTGAGCCCTCATGCTCCCTGGCTAACTCCCAGGCTGGGAGCAGAGTGCAAGCCCCCAGGTAGAGCGACGGAGCCTCCTCCTGCTGCACTCTCTTCCGCCGCTTCTTGCTGCTGGCAGGCGAGAGCGGAGCCACCGCGAACGCTTCGTCCTGGCTCCAGGCGACGCGTTCGCCTCTCAGCCGTGCGAGGCGCTTGCTGAGACGGCGTAGGAGCTTGCGTGCCCGCTCGAGCAGGTACGCTTGTCCTGGCGGGCGCTCTTCCGCGAGGAGGTCCGCGCCCCGGGTGGCCAGCTCCAGGGCTACAGGATCCTCCAGGACAGTGGGTTGGGAGCGCCAGAACACGAAGTCTTGCAGGAGACCGAGCCGGTGGTGCTCGGTCTCCCGCGTCGTGTTGTCGGGGGGATCCGGCATTCTGTCACGTTCGGGGACCGGCGAGCCGGGAAGCAAACGAGAACAAGCCAGGACTTCAGGAAAACGGGGTTTATTCCCAGGCTGACGGACAACACGTAACACTTGGCAATGCCGGATCTGGCAGACATGGGGACACGCAGACTGATATACACAAGACTAGGTAAACAGAACAGGCAACAGGTGAGAACCATCAGGGCTGAACACGAGGTAATGAGGGGGGCGTGGCACACATCGGGATCGTACGGAGCGGGATATGACAGGTACTTTAACACATTGTCTGTGGTCATGTGACAGATTGCAAAGGTATTGGCGTTTGGTGCTGGGGGAAATGGAAAAGATCTTTAATATACAGTTGGATTTTGACCCAGTCTCATTGTTGTTGGGTATTCCTGATGGACGCATTGCTTCATTTGCTAATAAGAAATTGTATAATATTTTGGCTTTTGCTGCCAGGAAAAATATTTTACTTAATTGGATTAGTGATAGATCTCCATCACTTAAGGGTTGGCATAGGATAATTTTTGAGTTAATTCCCCTGGAGCGTCTTACCTATGTATTACATAAAACAACTGGCCAGTTTTATAAAGTCTGGACCCCATATCTTGATTATCTGGAACCTCATCTTCGTCCTATTATATTACAAGGAATGTCGTAGTTGTATAACTTTCTAGACAACTAATTTTTTCTTTTTTTTTTCCTCTTCCCTTATTTGTTTTATATGACGTAATCCTGTGTTATTTAAAGTCTGAGCTTTGTTGTTTTGTTGTTGCTGTTGTTTTGATGATGTCTTGTTATTTTTGTATTATAATGAAAATACAATAAATATAATTATTAAAAAAAAAAAAAAATGGATCAGGTAGTAACACACGCCCCCACAAAGATCCGCCCACCACGCCAAGATCTGTCTGCAGAATACTGAGCGACAGCGTTTGAATCCTGGGGCCTGTACTACGCAGCGGGGTTACTGGCTTATTGGGGTAACTTGTCGGATTTAAGGTAACACAGTTTAAATGGAGTTCATATTCGTTCACTTAAAATTTTCCAGACTACCTTAAATCCGACAAGTTACCCCGACAAGCAGGTAACCCTGCTTCTTAGTACAGGACACTGGCTTTTTATATACAAACATAATTATTCTACTTCTAAAAATTAGTTTTTAATAATAAAGACATCGATTTTAAGGATTAATACTTTTGTTATAGAGGTCGACCGATATGGGTTTTTCAATAGCCGATGACGATATTTAGGAGTCAGGGTCAGCCGATGGCCGATATATGCTGCCGATATTTTTTGGCCGAAAATTGGACGTTTTCCCCTCTATTTGCGTGATAAAATATCACATTAATAATAACAAACGATACACAAAATTTCTCATTATAAACAATAAAGATAGCAGCATCAGAATCTCTTTAGCAGCAAACTCATTCTTCAGCTCCCAAGCTCATCAGTCTGCTGCAGATATTGCACCTGGCTTTTCCTGGTGTTGGCTTTGTGAAATGCTGCCATACAGGATTAGATTTTTGTTCAGCCATCAGACAGCAATTACTAAAACAGAAGAATAAATGCAAGGTTAGAATTTTTATTATAGTACCTTCATCTTCAATTCATTCTACAATTCCAGTATTCCATGCACATTACAACAATTACACTCTAATACATTTTGAAGAAAAAAAAAACACTAAGTGCATCATGGTATGATGAGTAGTGTACACTAACATGTTGTTTCTGTTGTTAGCAGACAGATAGCTTAAAGCCAAATTCACAATCAGAATCTAGTGATCCCGGAAAATAAAATAAAATAACTGTGGTATTGCACAGCCTTGTATGCAAGGACAACATAAGCCCCTAGTGATTGTGACGTGTCTACGTATAAGCCCATATAAAGGATAGACATGTTTAATGAGGAAACTAACTGCGCAAAGTCATGCACTTTTTATCTAGACGTCTGACAAATTGTTTGAATCTCCGGTCTCAAATGAAAAAAAGTTGCACAGAAGGACCATTGTCAGCATCAGCTCAAGTAAATGGTAACCACGCTTTCGAACAAACACTTTTCTCCGCCATGCATTGTTCTTAGCAGCTCTGTGTCTCCGAGGACGGCGCTGTCTGTGATCAGGGCAGAGTAACGCAACTCTCACACACGCTGCAGTATTTGAGAGCTGCCTGCTCCGCCCCACACACTCAGAGTGAAACTCTCCGACACAAGAAAAAAAACATAACTGATAACATCGGGCTGATATGGTAATAATTAAAATGTTAATTAAAATGATTTTTAACGATTAAAAAACGTCTGTGAGCCCACCAATAAGCGCACAAAACGAACTCTATTAGAATCAATGATCCTTAATGTTACCTGTAAGCTACAGTTGGTTGAAGGCTCATTATCATTACCCCAGTTCCCAATAGCGTAATTCGCGTTTTCTTTTAAAGCAACATTTCATAGCAAACTACTTAAATAAACAGGTCATTGAAAGATCAGAATTTAAGCCTTACCGTTTTATCCCAGGACTCTTCCAAAACTTCTGGCTGTGGTCCTGCACAAGGCAGCATGGGTCACGTGTTCCACAGCAACAATAACACTGGGCTGCCCGCAGACGTGCCTGTCTGAAAATCGCCGTAGTGCACTCGGATATCGGCCGATGCCGATACATAAAAAAATGCTAAATATCGGCAGGTCGATATATCGGTCGACCTCTATTTTGTTACACAATAACATTTATAATAATATAATATATATTAATACATAATATAATAATAACATTGTTAGTCTCCCAGCTGATCAATAGAGAGGGGCATTTGCTCACATAGTCTGAATTTTTAACTAAATTTAATGATCCAGTACCTCCTAGAGAGTACTCTTTTGTTTTTGACACAATTCCTTTAAGTCTTCTTAAACTACTGCAAGATAGCAGCACACCTGACAGGATGCAAGCATCTTGAAAAGATGTCACAATAAATTGTATTAACATAAACGATTAAAAGTCAAATAATAAATACACCAGAATCCTGATGCAAAACGTTGCCACTTTGTGGTCCAAGTTCTTTTGGAATATTGGAAATATCCATTGGAATATAGCCTTGACTTTAAGTAACAAATATACAACAAAATTACTAAATAAAGTAAAAGTATTTATCCCTTATAATTCTTATAATAATAACAATAAGTATACTTTTAAAAAATATATATTATTTATTAAAAATGGCCTCTCAAATGTTGAAATTTAGTCATAAAATGAGCTATTTTACTGCTGAAGAGCAAACATGATCAAAATTGAAAGAAGAAAAAACAAATCAAGAGGGAAATTTGTATATATGAAAGTACATGTTGACATTTGAAGATGTGCCTAATTGTTAAGCATGTTTTTAAATCCTGTAACTTCTGTAACATGGTTTCCCACTCCAAATGGAGAATGACCCAACCCCAAAAAATCATGAAATGATGCACTCGTAGATTTATGAAAGTAGGCATATCTGTTGAACTTAGACAAATATGAGAAGTTAAATTGATTATACTAGGAAATATTAATTTTCTCACAGCTCTTATTTCTCTCTTTTAGGAAATATAAGTGGCAATGGGTAGAGTGAAAAAAGGTAAAACATTAATAAGGAAAGATTTATGGAATGCAGCAGGTGGAGTGGATGCTGTGGTCCAAGAATTTTTGAAGTTTCCAGATTTTATTGAAGGAATAAGTTTCAGTTCAGAAATTTGGTCAGCAATGGCACAAAGACTATTTGGAGACAAGTCTGATGCAAATAAAAAGTGGCTAAGGACAGTGTGGAATGAAAACAGGAAGAAAGTAAAAGACAGAGTTCTTCAGCATCAGACACTGTTCTCAGGCGATGAAGAAATCAATGTCTCAAGCTTATTCAAATTTCCTGTTCCCTCACAAAAGCACGATGTCCAAACTCCACAAGAAGGTAATCCCTGCATAGACAGCAAACAATGCAGTTTATTAACATATCACTCACCATTGAGTACTTATGAGGATTTTGATCTTTCGACTGGACACCAGGAAGAAAGACCTAATGCAGATTTTGAGGAGCATGAAGTCTATTCTATTTCTTCTGTTTCTGATGAAAAACAGACAGCAAAAAAACACTGGAGGCAAACTGCACGTATTCCAAAAATATTTCATATCACAATCAAAAGACATTTGTGGAAAAAAAAATGGCTCCCAAAAGTGGTTCGTCAGGTCTCAGAACACCATGGTGCCATCTCCTCTACAAAAAGTTCTCAGAGAAGAACCCAAATTGTACTCTGGCTTTTAAACGCCATAATGTAAAAACTGAAAACACCCGAAAAAAGAAATGTCCATACTTGAGAATAACTGCTGTTTGTAAATTTTTGACATGTACAGTAGATGTAGATACATCTTTACATTGAAGGAAAAACCAACTTCAAACTGTAAGATAGTGCAGTTTCAGGTGTGTAGGTTTGGGAACATCAGACACCTCAGGAGTGAAAGTCATTTCAGGAGAGCAAGTAATGTCCGAAGGGGGAAAATTGCTCAAAGTATTCATAAAGGTGTGAGCAATGTGTATTACCAGAGGCTACGCTCTACACCTACTCAGGAGTTGCTTGTTGGAAATATCAACAGAGTCTTGACCAAAAATGTCCTGAAGGTGATATCTTCTGAAGTTAAATCGTCCAGTCGGCTTCATGATAATATCATCCTAGAACTTCTTTGAACACAGAAGATCTTAAAGGAGGGTGACACTGGCCATTGCTTGTTCCCTGGATATGTTGCACTTACAAGTTGATCCTTTTGGAGTGCATCTGTACACAGAAACTGGGATGGGAATACTTGTGAATCATTTACGGAAGAAAAAAACCTACCCTGCACCTTGACGCCACTGGCAGTATTGTGTCAAAGATTCCTGGTCAAAGCAAGAGAGTGCTGTATTATAGCCTCACTCTGCCTGGATATGGGTTAAATGTGCCACCACTGCCAGTTGCAGAGATGCTAATAAATGACCATTCTATACCGGCCATATCTTTTTGGCTGTCACAATTTGTGAGAACACTCACCAGCTGCACATCAGTTAAGGTCTCAAATGCTGAAACAGATTTCAGTTGGGCCTTAATTCAGGGAACACTGCTGGCATTTAACAAGGAAAATGTGGTATCCTACCTGGACCGTGCTTATGAAGTTCTTTTCAGAAAGAGGACAAGGAAAGAACTTCAGATGTTCACGGTACTTCATCTATGCTCTGCACATATTTTGAAGGCCTTTGCAGATAATATTTGTAAATGTACCGAGGACAAAGGTCTTAAGGAGTTTGCCATATACTGTTTTGCACGCCTTCAGAACTGTGTGAGTATGAGTGTGGCCACTGAAATATTCAAAAACATCTGTGTCGTCTTCAGCACGCAGTCTGAGACTCCGCAAGTACATGACAGCATTCAGCAATTAAGTAAGCGCATCAAAGCCATTGATTTGCCAGAGGTGGAATTCCCTGTGAAAGATGCTATCATGTATGACACTGATCACAAACTGGAAAAATCCATTATCAGAAGGTCACCATTTATGACTTACTTCCGTGATGTGCTGAAAAATACCCAGGTACTTGGAAATGCTGATGAAGGGAGAATGGAACACAGTGAAACAGTGGATAACCCATACTTTTGCCCTGACATGTTGAAAATGATCATGAAAACATATATGGGTATTTATCCACTGTGGAGTGGAATTCTACTTGGAGATCTTGCAAGGTATGCCTCTGACAAGAGTGAAGATGTGCCCTCTATTGGACTGAAAACAAGAGAGACCAACTGCCATGTGGAAACTTGGTTTGGCATCGTGAAGAATAACATTCTTATGAAGAGAAGATCCCTAAGGCCGGCAGAATTTATAAGAATGATGTATGCATCACTGCAAGGACGCTATAGAGAGCATATAATGCAGTTGGCTCTCCCTGAACAGCTGTTCACAAGGCCAATTAAGAAAGCAGGCATTGACCTCTCCCAAGAAGAATGGGCAAAAAGGGAGACACGCATAAATAAAAAATCTAAATATTTCAGCATTCCTGATCAGCTTCCTGGCCCAAAGGCATGCAAGAAAGCCAAGCAAGAAGAAAAAAAACAAACATCATTAAAGGAAGAGAAAAAAGAAGACAAATTAGTGTTAGAAGAGAAGATGAAAAAACTCCAATGAAAGATGACAAATTGCAGGTCCAGGATGTTGGGATAGTGTGTTCTCCGCATCAAGAAATCAGAGCTAATGAGGTAAGGCTACAGTATGTACATAGCAGCTAATAGTAGATGATGAAGAATGAAATCATAATCACTTAAAAATGTACTTTTATCCAACACAGGTGCAGGAGGTATGGCAAAAAGAGGCATGTGAAGTAGTGGTTGCAGTAGTTCCATCAAAAGAGGGGACTGTACGTTATACATTGCGTCACAGAGAGTTCCTGACTTTGAAGCCCGACGCCTGGCTCATGGGAGAGGTCTGTTGGCCGAATGCAGAGGTCTGACCTCTTTTTAAACTCCTTTTTTAATTCTTAATCAGTTTTACATTTAAAATTTCTCTGTCCATAGGTGATAGAGGCCTACATTCAAGCTGTCTGCAACACAACAGGAGAAGGAAAAAGACTGTTCAACCTTAATCATTACACAACACAAATAATTTTGACCGGCAGCAGGGAGGAGGTTGCCAGATGTAGCATGAAAAGAGTGAGAATGTTTTACCATCAAACTTGTATTGTGAAAAAATATGTAACATATTTTCATTAAAATGTAAATTTTGTAATTTTTATTCTTTTTTTGAACAGGTGCACCTTGATCAATACCACGGAGTTGTTGGGTTTTTCAATACAGGTGCACACTGGAAACTCATAGTAAGTTAAAATGCGACTTACCAAATTTACTAAAAATTGAAAACTATTATTGAAGATGTTAGCAACACTCCTTGTACCTATTAAAATATAAAAATTATACATCACAAGTACATTATGAAAAGAATTATGATTTGTAATTACCTTTGTGTTTATAAGATTGAATAGCATATTTATTTTTGCCCTATAGTGTCTGAATGCTGTAAAAGAGATAATTGCTGTGCTGGACCCAAATGCACACTGTGAAACTGAGGATTCTGCAAGGGCAGCAAAGCGATTCAGGTAATCTCATTACTCTTACATGAATACTTGTGGTCAAAGTGTAATCCCACAAAAACAATTTATACCAAATATAATTATGTATTACTAAAAAGGCAAATATAAATTATTTCCTACCAGGCTTTTTGAGGTAAAAGTTGGAAGACACATGCAGCACAACACTCATTATAATTTTAACATTTCATTATTTAATTTCTCAGAGGTCCAACAATTCTGTTTTTTGTATTAATTTGCATAATCCATAAAACAATGCTTTTAATGTAAGTTATAAAAGTGGTTAGGCCCAGGCTAAACAGTTGATTGTTTCAGGTTTTTTCTGTGAATTTGACTGATTTATGTACTGTGCTGTACTATTAATCAAATTGAAATGCTGCTTTACTACCATTTTTCCTTACTTTACTTTTTTACTAATCTAATGCTCTTCCCATTTTATTGCTTTTCCAATTTGCATTTAATGTATTTTGTCGTTTGGTACGTGAAGCATTTTTAATTGCCTAATGGCATGAAATGTGCTATACAACTAAACTTGCCTTGATTTGCTAGTTAATTTTATTAGTGAGATACTAATAGGACCAGTTTAAGAAATTAATTTCTTCTTATATTAGTGAATTTTTCAAGATGAGGCGAATTCAGCATGGCTTGGAAGACTGGGTGGACATTAAATGGAAGCCCAGCACAATTGAACACACCAAGCAGACTGATGGTAGCAGCTGTGGAGTTTTTGTTATGAAGGTATTGGCTAAATCTCTGGTCCTATTACAGTACTTGTCTAATTTGCCTTTCATTTGCTGCTGATTTTATGCAAATAACATTTACAGTTTGGAGTTTCATGTAGTCTATCCTCTTTTACCCGTGTTTATATTCTTTACATTTCACAATTCACTTGTAAGTAATGCTACATTAAAGCTTTTGCTGAACTATGTGGAATATGCATTATTTGTATGTACAGATGGCTGCAGAAATGGTGACAAGCTTTCCAGACCTGCCAGATGAAATCATAGTTCCACCCTCCAAACCTAACATCAGGGAGCTCCGGCTTCAGATGGCGAAATTTCTTTTGAGCTCATCAGGTATTCAAGTTTGTTCATTATGTTGTAGGATTTTTTTTGCTTGTGTTCCTTAAACCAGAATAAAATTGAAACCACAGTAAATGTTAATATGTGTGTGATAAATTGAATATGTGTAATCATACTGCAAAATACAAATATATATTAACTATAATGCAGAGAAAGATTAATCTTATTGGATAGGTCACAGTGTTTTCTGGTGACCAGCATTGGTTAAACAAAGTGTTTATAGATACATTTAAGTAGTCCTGACTATGCTGCTAGCTGAAAGTGATGTACTACAACCAGAGGTGGAAGTTTCAGGTCCAGAAAGTAAAAATATTTAGTTTCAGGATTTTGTTTCAACCAACCGGCTCAGTATAAAGAGTCACAGTCATACAGTACTCAACAGGTTGGTTGAAACAAAATCTTGGCCTGGATTTTTACTTTATGGAACTGAAACTTCCAGCTCCAAGTAGAACTTTTTTAGGGCATGAACTATTATTGTTGTGTAGTTTAACAGCAATTCAGCATAGTATAGTGTGGTACTTTTCTTATGTATGTTGAAAAAGGCCTCCTCCCGTCCTGCTCTTGTGATCAATTCTAGAGAAGAAAAGGCCAATTCACACTCTTGGTGGTGCCGTGGATTAGCCTTTTAGGCATGTGCAGACCATACTGGAACCCATTGACTGAAGTTTCCCTCTTCTTGAGGAGTGTTACATAGTGTGTCCTTCTTCTTATGGCTACTTTGGATCACCATACATCTTCTCAAGTTTATACAGGTTGTATATTGCCTTTGTGCACAGTATGCTTGCTTCTGTTTCTGGAAAATCCTTAGGTTAGTCCTATGTAGCCCATTATTTAGTTGTACATGTTTTAAACTCTCGTGTCTCATCTCTGGCATGGGGGAACTATAACACTGATGCTGGTTGCATGTGTATTAGTGCATCTATGAGGATTATAAAAATGAAAGAGAACATTGAATGTTTCTGATGTCTTATGATTGTATTAACATTGTTCTCATTGATTCAGTTCCAATGAGAGACCTATGTTCGTTCTGTGGAATGGAATCCTCATCTGCTGACAACAACAGTGTTATTGAATGGGTGAGTAAAATTATTTTTAATGTATAATTTGGAAGGTAATTAAATCTTTACTGGAGGGGAAATTCTTCTTCCCTAGAAACAACTTTATTTAACTAAATTACAACTACTTTTATTTTTTAGGAGTTAATAACAGTTTTGTGGCATCGTGCTTATTTCTTTAAGAAATAAAAAAAAAAGTGACAAATATGCCATTTTGCAGATTTACCTGAGAAAATGCATTGATGAACACAGATAGTGTAGGTTTCACAATATTTTGAATGTTTGTCTAACAAGCAAGGCTAACATAGCATACACAAATTACATAAGTTGGATGTTTGGAAAACAGAGCAGCTAATTGTTCTTTTCTCAACAGATTGAATGTGAGTGCTGTAGAAGATGGTACCACCGATTGTGTATTGGTATGGACGAACAGGAATTCACACATGCAGTGACAACAGAATGGCACTGCACATTTTGCAATTAGGATTTGCTGCTATAATATTGATTGTTGTGTACTTCTGACCCAAAAATTGTTTTATATGGGCAATTGTAAATAAACATTTTTTTTGGAGTTCATATTAATCTTTCATTGTTTATAGCAAGTGGATGACAAAGGGATAAGGAACACTAAGAAATTACGGCTGGTTCCTCTGATCATTGAAAAAACCTGACCTCGAACAACTATCAATACGTATAATATGGAGTACATGCACACTTGATAGATTGTGGCTGTCCCATTTCGTTCCAGAGCTATTAACCCTTTAGTGCATTGCCCCTATGCCATGTAATATGCATACAATGTATTAATTAATAGCTGTTAGAGTGAAAGGTATTCTGAAAATCTAAAGGGTGTGCATTGTCCCCCAGAGTCCCCTGATCCATGCACACTTCATGGGACATGGCTGTCCCCTTTTGTTCCAGAGCTATTAACCCTTTAGTGCATTGCCCCTATGCCATGTAATATGCATACAATGTATTAATTAATAGCTGTTAGAGTGAAAGTTATTCTGAAAATCTAAGGGGTGTGCATTGTCCCCCAGAGTCCCCTGATCCATGCACACTTGGTAGAATGTGGCTGTCCCATATTGCTCCAGAGCTATTAACCCTTTAGTGCATTGCCCCTATGCCATGTAATATGCATACAATGTATCAATTAATAACTATTAGAGTGAAAGGTATTCTGAAAATCTAAGGGGTGTGCATTGTTCCCTGTAGTCCACTGATCAAAGCACACTTCACTAGATGTGCCTGTCTCGTCTAGTTTTGAAGTTATTAACCCATTCATGTATTGTCCCATTGCACAATATACGGATACATTCGAACATTCAAAAATTAATTAAAAATCGTACGTAAAGCAATCTGGGAAACAAAGGGGTGTGCAACAGTCGCCATGAGCCCAAAATGCTAACCGACCATGTCATTACAGCTGACAGGACCTATTTTATTAGCTATTAACGCGATTTTGCACAAATCACGAAATGGTTTGAAGCGACAAAATAACCGGTGTGCATCGTTGTCTGTGGACTGGACAACACGATTTTATAACTAAAAACGTCCCACCTTACTTCCGTGAAAAGTTATTGAAGCTAGAAAACTGAATATCGAATATGAGGCTAACTTAACCGCGGTGGGTAACCGATATAATCTGCCGACAACCCTGCACTCCCAAAACCTAGCACGTCGGGTGCGACGCCCCTACCCCCAGGTAGTTACACAATGTTTGAACGCATAAACCACCCTAAACACAAACGAGTGATTTATTGTAAACGGAAAGGTCGCTTCTCTTTCCGCTGTCCTCCAACCTTAAACAGCAAGCTATAAAACGGACGGCATGAAAGAAAATACTTCAGGCCACAGAGCTGAATTAGGCCCCGATGACGCAGAGGAAATTGAATAATTCAAACATCCCCTGTTTTAGCAATTCACCAATTTGTCCCGTTGTCATCAATAACAGAAAAAGACAGATTTAACTCAAAACGGGAAAAAAAGAAAGAAAACATCTAAGGGTTACACAGCAAAGCATAGCACAATACCAATCGTCATTCACCTATTCAAAATACAGTGCGTAAATGACATTAAACAAACACTTCGACTGCGCTTAATTACATCCAACACACACTTATGCATACAATTGTCCAGATCTGCAACTTTGCCGAGACCTTCACCCGATTGAGGAGAGTGAAGAAAAGGAGCAGGTTTACCAGTCAACGACGGAATGGGTCGAGATGAGTTGTAGGGGGAGGCCTCTGTATGGCAGGGTCACTCACTCGCGCTGCATCCGAGGTCGAAATCGCCCGAGTATACGCCCGTGTAACACAGCTCCGGGGCCCTGGATCTCAAAACCGGCGCGCGCTGCCTCCACTTCAGCACCGCTAATCCGGGTGCCCTCCTCCACGATATTCCCCAGCTCCTTCAGTTCCACCGGATGCCAGGACACGACTTAGACTCCCGAAGATGCCACTCGTCATACCCGCTGTCGTCGACACCACTCAAACAGCCCCTCCGCGTCTCTGTCTTCCGCTGCAGACCGAGATGGCGTCCGGCGTATGCACACCAGGCTGCCCGCCACGCTCTCCGCTTGGGGTGGCGCAGCCCCAATAATCCCTAACTCCAACACAAACAAAAAAAAAAACAGACTTTCGTCCTGCCAAAACGAAGCCGGGCTCCAACTATACTAGCCGCGATTCCTTGTAAAAAGTAAAAAAAAAAAAAAAACTTCACGCGACTGTGCTTCCACTTCGTCCAACCGACCTTATTTTACCGCTCCCCTCACCACCAGAGACCCGCCCAACAACGCTACTCATTAGATAGGCTAAGGCATGACCGCATGATCCAGCGAGCCCAGAGACTAGCAGGGAAACTTTAAAATAAAAACCACGGATCTTTATATCCGCTACACAATATTGGCGGTATGATCCAATTTCGATTTCGCCGTATTTACCCTGAAATTTCTGCCTGAAATTTCTGCACGAATTCGCCACCACACCACATAAATATATAGTATACTATAATATAATTTACCCAAACAACAGATCCCTTATGTTGCTTGCTCATATACATTTAATTTCTGTCTGTCTTTGCCATTTCAAAACCATGTTGTGACTCTTGGGTGACTTTAATATAAGCTATTGGAGCTGTAATCATTTACGTTTTACACTCTCTTGATTAATGTGGAAGATCGTAATTTAAAATACATAGGATGATAATAAAGAATGTATGCTTTCTTATTTGTCGGTCACGGTAAGCAACCGCAACACCCCGCATACCATCGGACAGCTACAGCGATTCTGAGCAATATTGGCAGTATGATCCAATTTCGATTTCACCGTTTTTACCCTGAAATTTCTGCCTGAAAGCACTCGCTCACTAATTGGAGCGAGCCAGCCTTAAAGGGCCCAGATCGCATTACTGATGGTACCACATATTGTTCTAATCCGTACTGTTGTGACACAGACATGACATACAGTGACTACTAATATTAGCAGGATAGGCTCAATGTATAATGTTCCGAATATTTTGGCATATTGCTCGGCATTACTGGTTCTTTAATACATTTATTTGAGTCACTCTGTTTGTTTACGTGACCTGATGTTTACGTGAGATCTCAGCCTAATTGTTACGTTGGCAGATTGTTGGGGGATGGGTAGCCCTGCATGTGCATCGCAGAGAAGTGCAAAACAGCAATCAAGGAAACAATAGCCCTAGGCTGGCAAGCCCAATCCAGGTATTTGTCCCCTCATGTCAGAAGCTGATGTTAACGGCTTGAGTAACTGACCTGCTTGATTCAAATGCTGATGACTCCCAGGCTGAGGAATTTGTAACTAAATAGTTGGATTAAAAATATTTGCATCATTGTAATTTGCTCACAACTACAGCTAACTTGCCTGTGTGGCCTGTTCCCTGTCCCTTGTTTTCTTCTGCTTATCACTTACTTTTAGTTGAATTTCCAATTGTCATCTCCATTGTTTAGTGCTCAATGTCTTTGATAAATATCATATATATAATATGTCTAATATAAGTTTAATAACTTTATAATTTAATATAAGTTAGGACAAGCTTAATACTAATTGTATATCAACTATATATATCATAATTAGCCCTTCTGAAGTCTGTTACCCGTCATCTCAGATGTTGATGTTAACCGCTTGAGTAAGTGACCTGTGGGTCGCACTTAAACTACTGGCCCTCAGTGGCTGTGACTACCGGCCCGTGGTAGTCACACACCACCTCACCAGCCTGGAACTGCCGGGTGGCGCAGACTCCCTTCCCCTTCCCCGCAATGTCCATCACCACAAGTCCCTTCCACTTCTGGTTGTGGATGAGCTCCTGGATGTGGCTAGAGTCCACGGCAGTGTCCACCGAACCCACTGGTCTCCAGTCCTTCAGAACGCTGGCCGCGCTGGGAACGTTACTTTTCCAGCCTTGGTTCCTGATCCAAGCGTCGACCCGGGACTCGGTGGGCTGCCGTCTGCCAAAGTGTGCTGTCAAGAACAAAGTAAATTGTTGTTAGTTAAGAAGCCTATGTAGATAGGACCGTTTCACAGTAAAAAATGTCATTAGTGCTATAAACAATACTCACACAAGACATGCCGTACGCGCATCCTCATCTGGGCCTTCAGCCAGCGATCATAGAGCTGCCGCTGAAACCGGCCCGACGTCTGCGAGCGTGCTGTCTTGTCTGGGATGTCGCCATCCAGGGTCACGGGGTGGGTCCGAAGGAGCTGATCGAACGCTGCCTGGACATCCATCCGTTGGTTGGATGCCAGGGCAGCATCCCGTGCGGCACCACGGGCAGAACAGCTGGGCCCTTCCTCTGCGGAGTCAGCGCTGAGATAAAAATAAAACAAAAAAAAAAAAAACCCACAAACGTTTAAGGTTAGTGTTCAGTGGTGAGGGCTTTGGTTGTGTGTCTTGATGTTGGTAAGTGTGTTGACAAACAGAAAACATGCCTACCTTGAGTCACCTGCCAGCTTCTTCAGCAGCTTACTGGCCAGCACCACATTCCGCGACTGCTTCATCCGGTAGTGCTCGTCAGCCGTCGCAGTGGAATGAGTGAGGTAATCGGCCACCAAGGACTTCTCTTGGTCCGTCAAGTCCTTGGTGGCCGTCTCAAAGATGCGCCGGGCCGTCTGGTAGGTGACTGGATCCAGCTTGTATCTAAAATACAAAAATACATTTATTAATACGTCTCACACAACAGGTATGTAGAACATATTATAGGGGGAATTCATCATGACGATCAGCTCACTTTTGGTGCAGCCGGTTGAGGTCATTCGAAGCGTTGAACGCCGGCCTGCCTGCGGTGGAGACGAAGAACCGTTTGTCTCCTCCCAGGTCATCCAGTGTCGTCCGGCTCCTCTTGGAGCTCAGGAGCTGTGGCCGTACCTGGGTGAAGTAGATGTCGAACCACTGTTGGCAGAGGAAAACAGATTAAATCGCTGCTCTTGAAATAAACTATGAAATAAATCTTATCAAACTTGATATACTTACCGTCTCCTCCTCAGAGGATAATGCAAACGTGGCCGCTTGCTGCGCCGACGTCTTGTGTTCCTTCACCACAATCACCGTATGGTCGGCCTCGTACGTGCTCCTGGTCATCCACTCCTGGACCTACACAATACAATGATGTCCCACTGATAAATAAGAGTGTCGGCAAAAAGGAAAAGTGAAGACAAAAAGAATACAACACTTACGGTCATGTGCTCCACCACGCCTGGTGGCTGGAGATGCTTCAGAATGACCGTGGCCTCCAGGTAGTAGAGGACAAGGCAGCACTCTGCACACTCCAGGGGCATCTCCTCCGGATACACCTTGCCAAGGACTGCCAAGAAGTCGTTCTTGGCAGCCCTCAGCACGGCCCAGCAGTCCTCTGGACTCTTCTCTGGGCTCATCCCCGTGAGAATGACATGACTATGTGGGTGGGAGAAGAAAATTCAATTACTGTCAATCCTAATCAATACAGTACACATTTTAATAAAATGTGCTCACAATGTAAAATGGCTCTGCTTCTCCGTGCAGTGCACTCCAGGAGCAGTGAGGGAGATTAAAAAAAAAAAACATTATGAGTGTGTTAAACACAGTAGAGGAGATGTATAATCAAATCATAATATGGAATTTAACGGGTGTTGACAGTTGAACTTACCTCCTTTGCGTCATCTCCTTACTCACCAACTTTGCAGAGCTCTGCTGGAGTGAGCCCAGGTACTCCACGAAGAACATTGCCTCATTCCACAAGGCAATGTTGTCACGCCGGAGGTTGGTGGCCACGGTGTGGTACTTGAGGAATCTGTCAGAGGAAGGACATGTATGTAAGTATCCATATGTACATAAACTTGTACATGCCACCATGACAATAGTGGGAGGACTGAACTTCCTTGAAGAAAACAGATACGACAATACAACACAAACCTACAATATACTGTTAAAAATCTACATGCTACCAACCTCTTCAGGCTCTTCATGTAGTTGACCTGAGTCTGCCTGGTGAGACCAGCCTCAGTCAGCTCCCGAAAGAAGAGCTTCGTCTTCTCCCTCTCCCTCAGAAATTCAAGGGATGGCTCTTCAGGGTTCACAAAAAACATGAACCTGCTGACGTTTTCCACCTGGAAAATAAGATCGGCATTACTTAATGAATATATTGCGTAGATATAAAGCTCCAAAAAAATAATAGAGTGAACTTTTATGGGAGACCTCACCGTCTGCTTGAAATTCTCAATCAGGAGATCCTTCTCCAAGTATGCGGCGAAGCCCTTCAGGAGGGGATGGTCCAGAGAATGTTTCCGGTACAGTCCCTTCTCCTGCATCATGTGCCTGGAGGTCTGTGGCCACTGCACCTCCCGGGTACTGCCATGTGGAAAACATATTTCGTCTTAAAATTGCACCTTCAATTGGCTCACAAGCAAAAGCAAAAGGTATCAATGAAGCTGCAAATCCGAGACACTCATACTCACACTTGAAAGATCTCGCCGTTGCTGACACTGACTGCGTCCTCCGACTGCTCAGTCGCCGAGCTCTCCGGTCGCTGCACGGTTGTACCAGCCATCACAGGAACACTGCTGGTCTGCGCCGCTACTGCTGGGGAGGGGGTGTCAGGCACCACCATGTGGCGACGCTCCAGCTCCTGGATCATCCTTTCAGACAAGTAAGTAAATAAAAAAACTGTTAGTAAATGTCATACTGAAGAAACGAAGCGAGATGTGTAAAAAAGACTGAAGAGTTTTCCCACCAACCTGCTCATAGGCTTAGCATCATCCATAATGTCTCGCAGGTGCCTGTAGCTGAACACCCTGCCCCACTGCAGAACTTCAAGCGCATCCTGCTTTGCCTTCTCCACTACTTCTTGGATGGCTTCTTTCGAAGATCTCTTCATGCACACCCTAGTCAGATGCACCGAGAGGCTTGCCTGTGTCTTCTTGCACACGGGGCAGAGCAGGAAATGCCTGTTGGAAGTACTGCGGATATAAAAAAAAACAACAAAAAAAAAACAATTAACAGTTTTATGTAACAGTCAAGGAAGTGTTACTTAAGATTAGATTTAATTAATGATTTTCAGGACCCATTCCAGTCATCATCATCAACATTGTTCATTCCTCAGTGGTTTGGATAAATAACATTTGCATATCTATTGTCATCCTGATGGGTCCCAGACTGAGAAAAGTAATTAGTAACCCAGCTGGCATTTTAACGTGGAGTCAGCGTTGAATCAACGTCAGGTGTCAGTGTTGGATAACCGTTGGATTTTGTTTAGATTTTGCAAATCTAATCAACGTTGAAATAGCAACGTCATTCCAACGTCACGTTTGTCAACATAGGTGAATTTGCCAACATTGAATCAATATTGATTTTAGTTTAGATTTTGCAAATCCAATCAACGTTAAAATTTCAACGTCACTAAAGTCCTGCTTTTCAACAGTTTATTTTGTTAAACTGTTTTCACTAAAGTACTGATGTTTTCAACAGAACAAACACCTTGAAATGGATACATAAACGAGTTAGTGAACATGCAGAGTCAGCTAGGACTAGGGTGACCAGATAATCCATGTCAGGGAGGACACTCTGAGCTAGTACAGGTATTGTAAATTACCATTTCAATTAAACGGACCTGGATTTCACTTGAGCACTGAGTTCTTGCTGTGTGCTGATTGGTCAGTCTCCTGTAATCATGCATGTTTCACTAATGCTAATGTGAAACAGCTGGATGAGTCTTTCAGTCAAGGAAATAAACCAGTCAAAGCACAAGAAGAGCTGAGCTATTTAGCCGAGCACAGGAGCCTTTCAATTTGAAAGTAGTTTGTAAAACCCGAAGTAGCTCAAAGTGTCCTCCCTGACATGGATTATCTGGTCACCCTAGCTAGGACAAAGCCAATTGGTAAAAGCAAGACCAGGAAGAAGATTAATAAAGACATTTCACTGATTAAAGAAACATGCTTTATTACGTAAAACATTTTACACAAACACTTGTTGAACTAGAACAGCCCAAACACTGGGCCACATTGAACATGGCTAGTTATTTTTCCATTTTTCTGCCACCGCCACCCATCCTCTCTGGTGCATATTTTAAATATTTGGCCATGTGTTCATTTATTTTTGTTGTTGTAGTATCAGATGAGCTGAACACCACGTCTGAAAAAAAAAAAAAAAAACAAAAACTTTGTTTAGTTTATTTTTAAACCTGTTTTACAAATGAGGACATCCCCAAAGGGAGCTTTTGACAGGTTTATCTCACTTTTGGGTACAAATTTGTCCACAAAATATAGTTAAGTCACACACACGGACACAGCGCTTCGCGGTTAAATTAACTTCTGCCCACATGCACGCGCGCACACACAGAACGTTCGGTTGGCGGTTTTTGACAGTCACACACACGGACACAGCGCTTCGCGGTTAAATTAACTTCTGCCCACATGCACGCGCGCACACACAGAACGTTCGGTTGGCCGTTAAACGTCTGACCATACACACAATACGTATTAATATGTGGGCCAGAGTCAGGCACACTCAAAATGTATTTAGGAAAGTTCTAGTTACCGCCAGATTCCGTCCAAAACGGTCCACTGTCAGACAATCTTCTAGCCTGAAGATGAAGACGCAGACCCACTTCGCGCATGCGCAATTGTCTGGGACCGTCAGAGCCAATAAAATCCAGTTCTAGTCACTGCCATTGTGTGATGGACAACCGCCGTCCTGCAATCAAGTCCTTGTATTGCTCTCAGTAAAAAAGGGCTTTTTTATGCTTTTATATTGTCAACAACAGTATGTGTCATATGTCATATAAAAAAAAATATTCACATACCTCAACAAGAAGAACATAAAAAAAAGAAATAAATATTTATTATAAAAATTACATAGGATTACAATGCAATTTTTACTTTAGGTCAGCACCAATCCTTCTATTTTATTATTTCTTCTTCTTTGTCTTTCGGCTGTTCCCTTTCAGGTGTTGCCACAGCGAATCATTTGCCTCCATCTAACCCTATCCTCTGCATCCTCTTCTCTCACACCAACTAACTTCATGTCCTCTCTCACTGCATCCATAAATCTCCTCTTTGGTCTTTCTCTAGACCTCCTGCCTGGCAGTTCCAACCTCAGCATCCTTCTACCAATATATTCACCATCTCTCCTCTGAACATGTCCAAACCACCTCAATCTGGCCTCTCTGACTTTATCTCCAAAACATCTAACGCAGTGTACGGTGTGACAATATGCACACAAAAAGCAATATATAGGCCTACATAAGAATGGAAGCTTGTTTCTTATATGCAACGACTTGAAAATTTACAAATGCAACAAAATAAAATCTTTTCCAGTTTCATGCTTTGCCTATTTGCACATATTTTTTACTTCTTAGAAGTATTAATCCCAGCTGGCATTTTAACGTGGAGTCAGCGTTGAATCAACGTCAGGTGTCAGTGCTGGATAACCTTTGGAATTTGTTTAGATTTTGCAAATGCATGGTTGTAAAAATAATGTTGATTTGACGTACAACTCAAATTTTATTTATATTTCTATGTTGAATCCATAGTTAGTTAACAACACCATTTCAACCATTTGGTATTCAACGTTGTTTTGACGTTGAATGAATGTTTTTTTATAAACTGACATTATTTCAACCACATTTAAACGTTTAAGGTCGGTCGAATGCCAGCTGGGAAACTACATGATCACAACTACTGAAAGATTTTTACTAATTACAGTCGAACTTCGTTACAACGTACCTCGGGGGACATTAAGAATTTGTACGTTATAACCATAGTATGTTGTAACCAGGTCCCTCAAAATGAATGGAACGGGGGCTGCATGCAAGAAGTGCGGCCGGCGTGGAATGCTTCGTGAGGATAGGTTCATACAGTTAGGCGTTGCTAAGCGATGTAGATGGCCGGCAACAGCCGATTCTGAATTGTGCACGCGCTCGGAAGATGAGGCTGTACGTTGTAACGATGGTCAGTTTGCCTATTTTCCTCTGAAAATCATACGTTATATCGAAGTTTACGCTGTAAAGGTGTATGTTCTAAGCGATACCGGCAAATGGAATAATGCAATACGCGAATTCGGGACATCGAAATTTGAACGTTGTATTGGTGTAAACGTTATAAACGGGGTATGTTGTAACGAGGTTCGACTGTAGTTACATTTATATCAAGCAATATAAGCCCTTATATTTTAGCAATCTGAAAGTGCTACAGAGTAAAAATAAAGAGATTAAATAGGAGAATCTATAAAATGTCTTTCTAAAAAGATGAGTTTTTGTAATTAAAAAAAGTTGCTTCGAAATATTGTTTTAGTTTTGTAGTGGATGCAATTTAAGTTTAAACAATAGTACTGTAGTCAGTTTAAGAGACTTAAGCAGTGTCAGTAAACTACATACAAAGATGAACAACACAGTTTCTACACATTCAAAAGCAATAATAAATTGATCGTAATTACTTACGCCTTGGAAGCCATTCTTCACGAGTTGTTCAACAAAAGATGAAATCTTGAGCAGAATCTGGAGCTCTTGTCTCGCTGGAAGCAGAGGTAGAGTGACTGTACATGCGGAGGTCTCCTCTTAATATACGATTCTGACCGCCCCCCCGCCCCCTCGTAGCCCCGCCCACCCCATCCCACCCCACTCCACCCCCGGTGTCACTCTGAGGGACACTTCCACTGGAAGACAGTTTCAAACAATATAACTTTTAAAAAGGATAAGAACTGAATTTTTATTTCTAAATAAGGTGATAAATCGATAGTGCAGTTATAAAACTTCTGCACGATTTCGCCACCACACCACAATGTGGAAGATCGTAATTTAACATACATAGGATGGTAATAAAGAATGTTTGCTTTCTTATGTGTCGGTCACGGTAAGCAACCGCAACGGCCCGCATACCAAGCTACAGCGATTCTGAGCAATATTGGCAGTATGATCCAATTTCGATTTCGCCGTTTTTACCCCGAAATTTCTGCACGAATTCGCCACCACACCACATATATATAGTATACTATAATATAATTTACCCAAACAACGGATCCCTTATGTTGCTTGCTTATATACATTTAATTTCTGTCTGTCTTTGCCATTTCAAAACCATGTTGTGACTCTTGGGTGACTTTAATATAAGCTATTGGAGCTGTAATATTGTCCGTTTTACAATCTCTTGATTAATGTGGAAGATCATAATTTAACATACATAGGATGATAATAAATAATGTTTGCTTTCTTATGTGTCGGTCACGGTAAGCAACCGCAACGGCCCGCATACCATCGGAAAGCTGCAGCGATTCTGAGCAATATTGGCAGTATGATCCAATTTCGATTTCGCCGTTTTTACCCTGAAATTTCTGCCTGAAAGCACTCGCTCACTAATTGGAGCGAGCCAGCCTTAAAGGGCCCAGATCGCATTACTGATGGTACCACATATTGTTCTAATCCGTACTGTTGTGACACAGACATGACATACAGTGACTACTAATATTAGCAGGATAGGCTCAATGTATAATGTTCCGAATATTTTGGTATATTGCTCGGCATTACTGGTTCTTTAATACATTTATTTGAGTCACTCTGTTTGTTTACGTGACCTGATGTTTACGTGAGATCTCAGCCTAATTGTTACGTTGGCAGATTGTTGGGGGATGGGTAGCCCTGCATGTGCATCGCAGAGAAGTGCAAAACAGCAATCAAGGAAACAATAGCCCTAGGCTGGCAAGCCCAATCCAGGTATTTGTCCCCTCATGTCAGAAGCTGATGTTAACGGATTGAGTAACTGACCTGCTTGATTCAAATGCTGATGACTCCCAGGCTGAGGAATTTGTAACTAAATAGTTGGATTAAAAATATTTGCATCATTGTAATTTGCTCACAACTACAGCTAACTTGCCTGTGTGGCCTGTTCCCTGTCCCTTGTTTTCTTCTGCTTATCACTTACTTTTAGTTGAATTTCCAATTGTCATCTCCATTGTTTAGTGCTCAATGTCTTTGATAAATAACATCATATATATATAATATGTCTAATATAAGTTTAATAACTTTATAATTTAATATAAGTTAGGACAAGCTTAATACTAATTGTATATCAACTATATATATCATAATTAGCCCTTCTGAAGTCTGTTACCCGTCATCTCAGATGTTGATGTTAACCGCTTCAGTAAGTAACCTGTGGGTCGCACTGGTAAAATAGTTGAGGTTATTTTTCCTTAAACGGTCATCATGTTTTTATGCTCCACAAATACTGTAGGTTGTCAGCTTTATTTGCCTGTGTACATTTTATATTGTCTGTCATTGCTTTGACCTCTGTGATTTTGCTAAGGTTATCCTGCTAATTCCCTTGCAAACTGTAAAATAAAAGCGTGATTATTTGAGTAGACGGGCTGTGTGTTTCAGTTCGTCACGTGCTTTGGTGTATTTGCGGTGTATTACAGGTCAGTGTGCCACGCATCAGATAGGTAGTGGCCCAGTCTATAATGCTCCAAATATTTTGAAGGGTTACTCTAAAACTGCTGGGGCTATTGACATGTGTCTGGTCTCTGTGTGGACCACAAATGTTGTGCTTTAATTTGATGCTTAATTTGGCTTTATAGCCTGAGGTAGGAGCTCAAACAGACCTCATTCTAGGCATCCGTACAGATTGTCAGGCCCTTCCGAAGTCTGTTACCCATCATCTCAGATGTTGATGTTAACCGCTTGAGTAAGTGACCTGTGGGTCGCACTTAAACTACTGTAATACTTGGGGCAACGACAAGGTCTTAAACTTTATACATTGTCAAAAAAAAAAAATAATAAAGTGACACTTTTCTAGTATAATTATTTCACATTTAAAGAGTTATTTCACATAAAAACTGCATACAAGAAAATAGTACAGTGCAATCAGGATGTACTTGGGCCAATTGATTAGAAATTAAGAGCTTTACATTTGATGAATGAATAATCTGCCCAACCTTGCATGGTGGAATAATCTACCCACATCACTTTTGGGAAGAGTAGCAAACAATCAAAATGATGATCTTGCCAAAAATTAACTACATGTTCTCAATGGTTCTCAGTCCCTCTCCCCTGAACGATTTCCTCTGCACCCCATAATCGAACAACAGTTCCTCCCCAACATTAATCCTGTTCAGGGCCAAAAGCAAAATAACATCCTGTCCCCCGACGGCTGGGCTGTACAGTCTTGGCCGGAGGTTGGCCTTCTTATGGGAATGATTAATCAGCCGGCCAAAAGGCTGTATGCCCGGGTGACAGGCACACTCAGACTTATGGCTGTTCCGGAAGAAGAACATGTAGCCAGATTCTTCTTCCTTCATCGATGAGTGAATCCGCTGGCCCTCAGTGGCTGTGACTACCGGCCCGTGGTAGTCACACACCACCTCACCAGCCTGGAACTGCCGGGTGGCGCAGACTCCCTTCCCCTTCCCCGCAATGTCCATCACCACAAGTCCCTTCCACTTCTGGTTGTGGATGAGCTCCTGGATGTGGCTAGAGTCCACGGCAGTGTCCACCGAACCCACTGGTCTCCAGTCCTTCAGAACGCTGGCCGCGCTGGGAACGTTACTTTTCCAGCCTTGGTTCCTGATCCAAGCGTCGACCCGGGACTCGGTGGGCTGCCGTCTGCCAAAGTGTGCTGTCAAGAACAAAGTAAATTGTTGTTAGTTAAGAAGCCTATGTAGATAGGACCGTTTCACAGTAAAAAATGTCATTAGTGCTATAAACAATACTCACACAAGACATGCCGTACGCGCATCCTCATCTGGGCCTTCAGCCAGCGATCATAGAGCTGCCGCTGAAACCGGCCCGACGTCTGCGAGCGTGCCGTCTTGTCTGGGATGTCGCCATCCAGGGTCACGGGGTGGGTCCGAAGGAGCTGATCGAACGCTGCCTGGACATCCATCCGTTGGTTGGATGCCAGGGCAGCATCCCGTGCGGCACCACGGGCAGAACAGCTGGGCCCTTCCTCTGCGGAGTCAGCGCTGAGATAAAAATAAAACAAAAAAAAAAACCCACAAACGTTTAAGGTTAGTGTTCAGTGGTGAGGGCTTTGGTTGTGTGTCTTGATGTTGGTAAGTGTGTTGACAAACAGAAAACATGCCTACCTTGAGTCACCTGCCAGCTTCTTCAGCAGCTTACTGGTCAGCACCACATTCCGCGACTGCTTCATCCGGTAGTGCTCGTCAGCCGTCGCAGTGGAATGAGTGAGGTAATCGGCCACCAAGGACTTCTCTTGGTCCGTCAAGTCCTTGGTGGCCGTCTCAAAGATGCGCCGGGCCGTCTGGTAGGTGACTGGATCCAGCTTGTATCTAAAATACAAAAATACATTTATTAATACGTCTCACACAACAGGTATGTAGAACATATTATAGGGGGAATTCATCATGACGATCAGCTCACTTTTGGTGCAGCCGGTTGAGGTCATTCGAAGCGTTGAACGCCGGCCTGCCTGCGGTGGAGACGAAGAACCGTTTGTCTCCTCCCAGGTCATCCAGTGTCGTCCGGCTCCTCTTGGAGCTCAGGAGCTGTGGCCGTACCTGGGTGAAGTAGATGTCGAACCACTGTTGGCAGAGGAAAACAGATTAAATCGCTGCTCTTGAAATAAACTATGAAATAAATCTTATCAAACTTGATATACTTACCGTCTCCTCCTCAGAGGATAATGCAAACGTGGCCGCTTGCTGCGCCGACGTCTTGTGTTCCTTCACCACAATCACCGTATGGTCGGCCTCGGACGTGCTCCTGGTCATCCACTCCTGGACCTACACAATACAATGATGTCCCACTGATAAATAAGAGTATCGGCAAAAAGGAAAAGTGAAGACAAAAAGAATACAACACTTACGGTCATGTGCTCCACCACGCCTGGTGGCTGGAGATGCTTCAGAATGACCGTGGCCTCCAGGTAGTAGAGGACAAGGCAGCACTCTGCACACTCCAGGGGCATCTCCTCCGGATACACCTTGCCAAGGACTGCCAAGAAGTCGTTCTTGGCAGCCCTCAGCACGGCCCAGCAGTCCTCTGGACTCTTCTCTGGGCTCATCCCCGTGAGAATGACATGACTATGTGGGTGGGAGAAGAAAATTCAATTACTGTCAATCCTAAACAATACAGTACACATTTTAATAAAATGTGCTCACAATGTAAAATGGCTCTGCTTCTCCATGCAGTGCACTCCAGGAGCAGTGAGGAAAAACATCATGAGTGTGTTAAACACAGTAGAGGAGATGTATAATCAAATCATAATATGGAATTTAACGGGTGTTGACAGTTGAACTTACCTCCTTTGCGTCATCTCCTTACTCACCAACTTTGCAGAGCTCTGCTGGAGTGAGCCCAGGTACTCCACGAAGAACATTGCCTCATTCCACAAGGCAATGTTGTCACGCCGGAGGTCGGTGGCCACGGTGTGGTACTTGAGGAATCTGTCAGAGGAAGGACATGTATGTAAGTATCCATATGTACATAAACTTGTACATGCCACCATGACAATAGTGGGAGGACTGAACTTCCTTGAAGAAAACAGATACGACAATACAACACAAACCTACAATATACTGTTAAAAATCTACATGCTACCAACCTCTTCAGGCTCTTCATGTAGTTGACCTGAGTCTGCCTGGTGAGACCAGCCTCAGTCAGCTCCCGAAAGAAGAGCTTCGTCCTCTCCCTCAGAAATTCAAGGGATGGCTCTTCAGGGTTCACAAAAAACATGAACCTGCTGACGTTTTCCACCTGGAAAATAAGATCGGCATTACTTAATGAATATATTGCGTAGATATAAAGCTCCAAAAAAATAATAGAGTGAACTTTTATGGGAGACCTCACCGTCTGCTTGAAATTCTCATTCAGGAGATCCTTCTCCAAGTATGCGGCGAAGCCCTTCAGGAGGGGATGGTCCAGACAATGTTTCCGGTGCAGTCCCTTCTCCTGCATCATGTGCCTGGAGGTCTGTGGCCACTGCACCTCCCGGGTACTGCCATGTGGAAAACATATTTCGTCTTAAAATTGCACCTTCAATTGGCTCACAAGCAAAAGCAAAAGGTATCAATGAAGCTGCAAATCCGAGACACTCATACTCACACTTGAAAGATCTCGCCGTTGCTGACACTGACTGCGTCCTCCGACTGCTCAGTCGCCGAGCTCTCCGGTCGCTGCACGGTTGTACCAGCCATCACAGGAACACTGCTGGTCTGCGCCGCTACTGCTGGGGAGGGGGTGTCAGGCACCACCATGTGGCGACGCTCCAGCTCCTGGATCATCCTTTCAGGTAAATAAGTAAATAAAAAACTCTTAGTAAATGTCATACTGAAGAAACGACGTGAGATGTGTAAAAAAGACTGAAGAGTTTTCCCACCAACCTGCTCATTGTCAGGGTCGGCCTCCCGCTGTGGTCCTTCCGTGCCCCTTCCCCGTTTGACCAGCAGGTGGTGCTGGGCATCCCATCCATACGTCAGTCCTTGTTTCTCCCCTGTTACTTGTCTGGTCTCGTGGCTCAATGTATTAAGCATGTGTTTTCTGTTTGCCCCTCGGTCCTGAGTTCCCTCTTGTTGTGAGTTCGAATCCCGCCTTTATTTAGCTCCCTGGTGTTTTCCTTTATGCTTAATTATTCCTGGTGTTTGCTTTGTAATTGGTTTTGGTTTTGTTTCTTGTTCCCCTGCTTATGTTATTGCCTATGTACCTTCCGTGTGTTGATATATGCTTCCTTGGTTAGTGTTTAGTTTCCCTGATTGTTAGTGTCTTTGAGTTAATTGGTTTCACCTGTGTCCTGTTTCCCTAGTCTTTGTTAATCAGCCTCACCTGCCCTGTGTTAGTCATTACCCCTGTAGTATAGTAGTTCCTGCCTTTGTTCTGTTCCCCGCTGGTTCATCGCGTCGTGTCTATGTGAGGGTTGTTGCTTGTCTTGATTAGATCTGTATTCTGTTTACCATCCTAGTTTTTGTTATTTAGTTTTTGTTAATTAATCCCCTTTAGTTTTGACCCCTTGTGGTCCTTTTGGTTTCATTGTGTTTGTAGTGTCTTCGGTTTATTTTAATAAACCCTTTCTGTTCCCTGAGCCGCAAGTGGGTCGTCCGCCCTTTTTCGTGCACCATGCCCCGTTCCCGTTCCCGTGCCTGAGCCGCCCGCAACCTTGACAGTATGAACCAGCCAAAAGGACGATCCCCAGGCTCTGGGACACCTGCTGTTCTGGATGATGTCCAGGCTTCTGTTGAGGAGCTCTGCACTCTTCAGGCCGTCTGGAGACGGCTATCCCTGACTCCAGCTGTCCTCCAGTCACCCTGGTTATGCCGTGCCGTGACCGAGGCCGGCAACCAGCTGCTCCAGCTCTCTCCAGCATCTCCGGAGGAGGAGGTGCGAAGGCTGGTGAGGGCCTTCTGGCACCTGGTGGACCTGGCCGGGTCGCCTAAGGAACCCGAACCAGGTTGCCCAGGGGAAGCCACGGTCGCCTCCGTCGCTCAGCCCGAGCCCTGCCCAGAGGAAGCCGCAGCCGCCTCCGCCGCTCTGCCCGAGCCCTGCCCAGGGGAAGCCACAGCCGCCTCCGCCGCTCTGCCCGAGCCCTGCCCAGGGGAAGCCGCAGCCGCCTCCGCCGCTCTGCCCGAGCCCTGCCCAGGGGAAGCCGCAGCCGCCTCCGCCGCTCTGCCCGAGCCCTGCCCAGGGGAAGCCGCAGCCGCCTCCGCCGCTCTGCCCGAGCCCTGCCCAGGGGAAGCCGCAGCCGCCTCCGCCGCTCTGCCCGAGCCCTGCCCAGGGGAAGCCGCAGCCGCCTCCGCCGCTCTGCCCGAGCCCTGCCCAGGGGAAGCCGCAGCCGCCTCCGCCGCTCTGCCCGAGCCCTGCCCAGGGGAAGCCGCAGCCGCCTCCGCCGCTCTGCCCGAGCCCTGCCCAGGGGAAGCCGCAGCCGCCTCCGCCGCTCTGCCCGAGCCCTGCCCAGGGGAAGCCGCAGCCGCCTCCGCCGCTCTGCCCGAGCCGCCCGTGCCTGGCCCACAGGGGGCCTCTGCTTCTGCGATGCCCCGGCCGCCCGCGCCTGGCCCACAGGGGGCTGCCGCCTTTGCGATGCCCCGGCCGCCCGCGCCTGGTCCACAGGGGGCCGCCTTTGTCTCTGCTCTGCCCGCATCCGGCCCACAGGGGGCCACCTTCGTCTCTGCTCTGTCCGCGCCCGGCCCACAGGGGGCTGCCGCCTTTGCGATGCCCCGGCCGCCCGCGCCTGGTCCACAGGGGGCCGCCTTTGTCTCTGGTCTGTCCGCACCCGGCCCGCAGGGGGCCGCCGCCTCTGTGACGTCCCAGCCGCCCGCGCCCGGTCCGCAGGGGGCCGACTTCATCTCTGCTCTGCCCGCATCCGGCCCACAGGGGGCCACCTTCGTCTCTGCTCTGTCCGCGCCCGGCCCACAGGGGGCTGCCGCCTTTGCGATGCCCCGGCCGCCCGCGCCTGGTCCACAGGGGGCCGCCTTTGTCTCTGGTCTGTCCGCACCCGGCCCGCAGGGGGCCGCCGCCTCTGCGACGTCCCAGCCGCCCGCGCCCGGTCTGCAGGGAGCCGCCGCCTCTGCGACGTCCCAGCCGCCCGCGCCCGGTCCGCAGGGGGCCGACTTCGTCTCTGCTCTGCCCGCATCCGGCCCACAGGGGGCCACCTTCGTCTCTGCTCTGTCCGCGCCCGGCCCACAGGGGGCTGCCGCCTTTGCGATGCCCCGGCCGCCCGCGCCTGGTCCACAGGGGGCCACCTTTGTCTCTGGTCTGTCCGCACCCGGCCCGCAGGGGGCCGCCGCCTCTGCGACGTCCCAGCCGCCCGCGCCCGGTCTGCAGGGAGCCGCCGCCTCTGCGACGTCCCAGCCGCCCGCGCCCGGTACGCAGGGGGCCGACTTCGTCTCTGCTCTGCCCGCATCCGGCCCACAGGGGGCCACCTTCGTCTCTGCTCTGTCCGCACCCGGCCCACAGGGGGCCGCCGCCTCTGCTTCTCCATCTAAGGCCGTCCCGACCCCATGCCCCAAGGCCCGGACTTCTACCTCCACACAAGTGGACCTTTCTTGGCACTGGTGGGGGCCCAGCAAAGGACCAGCCCGGTTCTGTCTCCCTTCTCATCATCGCCTTCCTGTCCCAATCCTGCAGTCCCTTCCTCGTTGTCACCCTCTGGTCCCCATCCTACAGTCCCTTCGTTATCGTCCTCCAGTCCCCATTCCGGTCTTGTTTTCCGCCTCATGCCCCAGGATTTGTTCCTCCGTCCCCGCGTCTGTTCCCGAGTCAGTTGGTTTTTGGTCCCCATGTTCTATCTCCTGCTGTGTTTTCCCGTCTGGTCTTTTTGTACCAGTCATGGCAAACACAGACACAAATCAAATGTATATGAGCAAGCAACATAAGGGATCTGTTGTTTGGGTAAATTATATTATAGTATACACTATATATTTGTGGTGTGGTGGCGAATTAACGCAAATCCTTCAGTCAAGACACGGCCACGGCCTACCTGAGCATTGTTTCTGACCATGTCCATCCTTTTATGACCACCATGTACCCATCCTCTGATGGCTACTTCCAGCAGGATAATGCACCATGTCACAAAGCTCGAATCATTTCAAATTGGTTTCTTGAACATGACAATGAGTTCACTGTACTACAATGGCCCCCACAGTCACCAGATCTCAACCCAATAGAGCATCTTTGGGATGTGGTGGAACGGGAGCTTCGTGCCCTGGATGTGCATCCCACAAATCTCCATCAACTCACCTAAAGGATTATTAGGAACACCATACTAATACGGTGTTTGACCCCCTTTCGCCTTCAGAACTGCCTTAATTCTAAGTGGCATTGATTCAACAAGGTGCTGAAAGCATTCTTTAGAAATGTTGGCCCATATTGATAGGATAGCATCTTGCAGTTGATGGAGATTTGTGGGATGTCAAAAGTCAAAGTTGCTCTTCTATCAGCTTGAATCAGTCGGCCCATTCTCCTCTGACCTCTAGCATCAACAAGGCATTTTCGCCCACAGGACTGCCGCATACTGGATGTTTTTCCCTTTGCACACCATTCTTTGTAAACCCTAGAAATGGTTGTGCGTGAAAATCCCAGTAACTGAGCAGATTGTGAAATACTCAGACCGGCCCATCTGGCACCAACAACCAGGCCACGCTCAAAATTGCTTAAATCACCTTTCTTTCCCATTCTGACATTCAGTTTGGAGTTCAGGAGATTGTCTTGACCAGGACCACACCCCTAAATGCATTGAAGCAACTGCCATGTGTTTGGTTGATTAGATAATTGCATTAATGAGAAATTGAACAGGTGTTCCTAATAATCCTTTAGGTGAGTGTATATTCATATTTCAAGTAGCAACCTAGCAGTCGAGACATGTTCTGGTAAATTGAGCAAAATGGGTGGATTTTACCTTGCTACCAAGGTGAACCAATAGAGCAGGAGAATTGTGTTTGTTATACGTTTGAGCCTGGTTTTTTGGTGTTTTGTGACCAATCAGAACTTAGAAGAGAATTATGGTTTATCAACTAGTTTCTCTTTGTGCTCGGGGTCCTTGGTACCTGGTGCCAGAGTGTGATGGGAGCGCTTTGCTGGATTGCTGGATAAAAGAGATACCTTTGCTCACCAAGTGAGAGGCCCTGAGTTTTATTCTAAGTGGCTCAACTAGAGTTATCAGAGAGGTTAATTTATAATTTTACTACCAGAATGCTAGAATAGAAAAGGGCCTCTTCCCTAAACTTTTCCCACAAATAGGGACACATAGAATTGTCCAAATTGTCTTGGACATTGTTTTTTTTTTTTGATAAAACATTATGTGTTACGGTCATGTGCTCCACCACGTCTGGTCGCTGGAGATGCTTCAGAATGACCGTGGCCTCCAGGTAGTAGAGGACAAGGCAGCACTCTGCACGCTCCAAGGGCATCTCCTCTGGATACACCTTGACACCAAGATTCAAGAGATTTATTTGTTACAGTACAACATGCAGTGAAATGTATCTCTGTGTCACCCTTATTTGGCTGTGAAAAATAGAAATAGAAGAGAAAAAAAGAAAAAAGGTAAGAAGTAAAGTAGGAGTAAAAAGAGAAATTACATTATATAAATACTATGGAACCAAGATATAATCTAAAATATACAGTGCAATATATACAACCTAAAATCAAGAATCTAAAATACAGTGCAAAAATCTGAATATAGTGCAAATGTGCAGTATTTGTGCATTCAGTGCAAACATACATAGTGTACAGAAAGGCCAGAGTTAGTTTAAATTGAGAAGCCTTATGGCTTGGGGGAAAAAACTCTTCCTGAGTCTCTCAGTCCTGGACATCAGGCAACGGAACCGTCTGCCTGAGTTCAGCCTGCAGAATAGGCAGTTTGCGGGGTGTGAGGAGTCCTTAATTATCTTGGTACCTCTGGACCTGCAGTGTTTATTGTAGGTGTCCAGCAGGGAGGGCAGAGGTACTGGAACTAAACGGTCTAGGCCAACCCCTGAAAAACAACCCCATACCATTACCCCTCTTCCATCAAACTTGGCACAATCCAGTCAGGCAGGTAACGTTTTCCTGGCATCTGCCAAACCCAGACTCATCCATCAGACTGCCAGACAGAGAAACTTGATTTGTCACTCCACAGAACACATTTCTACTGTTCTAGAGTCAAATGACATGCTGCTTTACACCACTTTATCCAATGCTTGACATTGCGTTTGGTGATGTGAGGCTTGCATGAAGCTGCTTGGCTATGGAAACCCATTCCATGAATCTTCTGGCATAAGACTTAATGCCAGAGAAAGTATGGAGCTCTGCAGTTATTGAGTCAACAAAACATTAACGAATTTTCCGCACTATGCACCTTAGCACTCTGTCACTTTTGTTGTTCCTAAACACTTCCACATTTCAATAATACCACTTCCAGTTGACTCTGGAATATATAGCAGGAAAGGAATTTCACAAACTGACTTATTGCCATGGAGGTATCCTATGACAATAGCCTGCTTGAATTCACTGAGCTTTTCAGAACGACCCATTCTTTTACAAAGGTTTGTAAACCTGAATGCATGGTTAGGTGATTGACTTTATGCACCCACGACAATGGGTCTGAATGAAACACCTGTGATTGAAAGGTGTGTCCCAATACTTTTGTCCATATTGTGCATGTCAAAATGTATACATTCAGTATGTTTCGTGACTTCATTGCATTTCCCTCTGCAAAGATCAGTTTAATCTAAATGATGAAGTTAAAGACAGAGCTGAAAATTAGTTAAGTCATGACTTTGAAAGTTATCCTGACAAGGGATTCTGCAAAATCAGAGATGGAACTGCTGGTTGGGCTGGTCATCGCCTGCTTTTTCTAAGTGATGTAGGACTAAATGTAAAGTTTCAAACTGCTTAATGTATATTAGTCTGTTTTATAATGTTTAAACAAAAAGAACATTTAATGGGTTTGCATCTTATATCTCCTACAATGCATTTTGCAGTTGATTCCTCCTTGATTTGGGTATAACGATAAATAACTGGCAAGAGAGACAGAGAGAAACTTTTGGGAAGTGTTATTGTTCAAAGTTAAACTGATTGTCCAAACCATTTTGGTTGTTAATTGTAAAAAGTTAATGTAAATCACCTATTACCCACTGTAATCCATTCTATACCCACCCCTGTAGACTTCACAGAGCATCACTGCCAACAAAATAAGAGGGTTACAATTAAAGAGGGTAAAAAATTCACGTAAAACTTGCCAATTCAGGTTTTCAGCACCATGGACAGCAACCTAATGTTGTTTAAAAGGCCATTATTATGCTCATATTCACTGTTCATAATTAAATTTTTAGGGTCTACAAGAATATATGTACATGCTTCAATGTTCTAAAAGCACATATTTTTTCTCATAATGTACATCTCTATTCACCCTCTGCCTGAAATGCTCCATTAAGGCTTTTAATCCCGCCTGGGTGATGAGCCTGCTGTGCCCTGATTGTTCAGCGTACCCTACATACCCCTACAGATAGATCCTGGCAGGTAGGCAGCCAATTAGGATTGTGTTACGAGGTGGATGTGTTGGCGCCCACTCCTGGGTTATTCCCTGCCCTGTGATGGGCTGGTGACCATAACACCTGAACTGTTGATGGTAGTTTGGCTTGACGGCAAAAACCCTGGAAACCCTCGTGTCTGTGCTTCCTTCCAGGTCTCCCTTTTAGCCAGGCTGCCATAGTTACTTCAGTACTGCCGGAGGTTAGGTTAGGTGTAGGGCAATAACTCTTCTCCATCTTCTCTTTTCCGAGCTGATCGCGAGCCGACACTACACCGCTTGAACCCTCACCTGGACTCCTTGGAGATAACTACATGAAACCAACTGGGACTTTAAAACTATATGGACTCAAATTAATATCAATGTTAATACAGCTTTAATGCTCCCCGGTCGCCCAGAGGAGGATGGGATCCCTTTCCGAGTCTAGGTTCCTCTCAAGGTTTCTTCCTGCTAGAGGGAGTTTTTCCTTGCCACTGTCACCTCAGGCTTGCTTGCTGAGGTTCTGGCCGGTTAAACGTAAAGAGCTTTGTGACATTTTCATCGTTCTACTCGGATCAGATAAATTTTCTTATTCAATGAGCAAATACATTTTAAAAGCAGAAGTGTACATGTTATCTGGTATGATACAGAAACAGCTATAACATCCAACATGAGTTAAGACAGCAATATTTATTTATTTTGTTTCTGGTACTGATGAGACATCTGAGACAGTTGCATCTTTCTCTCCATCAGCATTTCCAATTGTAACTGAAGAATCTTCATTTTAATATCATGCTCTTCCTGCAGATACTTTAGCTTTTGCTCATAAAATTCAATTGCCAGCCTTTCCTGGAGAGAGATTTTTTGGTGAGCAGTACTGGCTGACATTGCCACCCTTGCTCCTGCAGATGTGAACGGTGAATCAACATGCAGGTCTTGAGTACTGTCCACATCATTTTGTCCTTGAAACAAGAAAAGTCCATATGTATGGTCAAATAAATGCAGATTGCATGAAGAGATATTTCATATCAGATGACACAGAAGTAAATGAAAGTTTTAAAGTAGAGAAAGAAAAGGCAAAGTGAAATGTTCTCACATACTTGAGGTAGATGTGTGTGACACCTCATCTGAACCCTCTGGATGGTCGTCAGTTGAGATGTTCTCCAACATTGGCTGGCTCTCCATTATTCCAGGCCGTGAATCATCCAACTGATCGGGTTCTTCATTTGCCTATAAATTGCAAATAAGACAACCTCAGTTCAGCTAATTCAGACTAGTATAGGTGATTTTAAATTGATCTTGCCTACCGCAAGTCAGGACTCCATAGTGCAGTAATCAGTAATTAGTCATTCAGAAAACCATTTTTAAAACTATGATTAACTATTCCAGATTAAGGCCAACCCCTGACTTAATTTAAACCGTGTCTGGGAAACTGCCCCCTTAAGATTAAACTCAGTACCTTGATGCTGGTCTCTGGGACCTCAACGAGGACAGAACTCTCACGTCTGTTACCCACAGCTTCAGTGGCGTCTCCCTCACTGTCTGCCTCAGGTCCCACACCTGAAAACAATACTGCATGGTGAATACAGGCATTTGTTCCACTTTTCTTTACCTTCTTCCTAGTCACTCAGTGGAAAGGTGTGTGATCTACAGGTGATGCAGTAGGCCTACCTGTCTCAGCCTCTGCAGCTGGGCTGCAGAAATCATCGTCAGCAGGAGGGCTGCATGATTCCAGGCACTGATGCAGAGTGTGGTCCAATGAGAGAAAATTCTGGACAATACTTCTCACGAAGTACTGCCCAGCAAACTTCCACTCAGACCCTGCTTTCACGATGGCATTTGGTGCGTCATATTTGACAAAGCACCTTTTTCTGCCCTTTGTGATGGTGAACTCGATACACCGTGTAACGCCCCCCTGCTCATAAAAGACCTCCACACGGTAGACTACTCTCTTAACCTTGCACATTTTGGTGACTAAAAGAAGTTTGCAGTTAATGCGTGTTGCAGAAAATGTCAAACTGAGATGATCGTCCGACAACGATCAAATTTATACTCTGGGTTCTAGAACTTACACTCGTAAGCAACTGTTTATGCATGTAAACAACTGCTTATGCACGTAAACTACTGTTCCAAAATCTTCTTGGAAACGGACTGGAACTGAATGGAAGAATGTCACTTTGTAGACGAAATGTATTTCGTGAGTGAAAGAAATGCATTTTGTTTACGTAGAGGGTGCGCGCCTGTGTAGCACCTTTCAATGACCAGAAGGTGGAGAACAGGTGTTACGGAAAATTCAGTTTCCCCATGTTCCCCCTGTCGCACGCTGATCTGAAATCACGACGTCACCCGCTGCTTCGTAGTTATACGGTTTCGCTGTCGTCTTAATGTCTTACTTTATTTCTTTCATATCTTTCTTAATGTCTTTAGTGTGCTGCGGGAAACAAACTATTTATGCAAAAACATCGCCTGTCTTTTCGATATCTGTGTATTTAAAGAACTGAAACTATTTCAATCGCTGGTAATACTCCTTTGCGTAATACTGTTTATTCTAATTATGGCGTAATTGTACGCAACTTACTCGTTACATTTAACTACTGCTGACAGCGCTGTACATGGAAATGCATGGCTGAATCACTTTTCATGAAACCATCAATACGTTTGCGTATAGATACGAAAGGGGAACACTATTAGCGTAAGGCTGGAATATATGGTTCCCCTCGATAAAGCAGACACACAGCAAGTCTGGACCTCGATACTGATAATACAACTTCATTATTACATTATGCAGTTATGTGCCTGAATGACTTTCAGCCATCTCACGTGGTTCTTCGCACAAATATGAAAGGGAAACACTATTTCCTAAAATCCAGGATATTCAGTTCCCCCTGCTAAAACAGGCATGCAGCAACTCTGGGCCTCAGTACTGATAGCAATAGTTTATAAGTATTTAATCATATCTAAATGACTTCTAGCCACCCCTCATACAGTACTTCCACAGACAGTAAGGCAGGGGGAACGGATTTTCCCAGTGCCCGGGAAAAACTGTTCCCCCTACTTAAATCACAAAGACAGTGTTTCTAAAACATGCTGCTCTTTATGTTAACTCTGCTATAGGTACAGTACATGGACATGTCATTGAATAACTTTCAGCCACCCCTCATACTCCCACAGCCAGTAAGGCATGGGGAACGGATTTTCCCAGTGCCAGGGAAAATCTGTTCCCCCTAC
The DNA here is from genome assembly GCF_048594095.1 of Paramormyrops kingsleyae. Lineage (NCBI taxonomy): Eukaryota > Metazoa > Chordata > Actinopteri > Osteoglossiformes > Mormyridae > Paramormyrops > Paramormyrops kingsleyae. The sequence goes on along the minus strand of NC_132821.1, from coordinate 14,496,291 downwards.
TTAAATCACAAACACAGTGTTTCTAAAACATGCTGCTCTTTATGTTAACTCTGCTATAGGTACACATGTCTTTGAATAACTTTCAGCCACCCCTCATACTCCCACAGCCAGCAAGGCAGGGGGAACGGATTTTCCCAGTGCCCGGGAAAAACTGTTCCCCCTAATTAAATCAGAAAGACAGTGTTTCTAAAACATGCTGCTCTTTATGTTAACTCTGCTATAGGTACACATGTCATTGAATAACTTTCAGCCACCCCTCATACTCCCACAGCCAGTAAGGCAGGGGGAACGGATTTTCCCAGTGCCCGGGAAAATCTGTTCCCCCTACTTAAATCAGAAAGACAGTGTTTCTAAAACATGTTATAATGCAGAATGATTCACCACATTCCCACTTACTTAGGATTAAACCTAAGTTATGGTTTGAGATCTTTACTCAGACTCCCCAATTTCACTTGAATGTATCTTCAATTCTTAAATATCAAGAATAAAGACTAAAGTCTGTTGTTCATTAAAAAAAAAAATCACAAGTATTTCAATGCTGCCACAACTTTAATAATAAATCTAATAGATTTAGAAACATATTAATTTGATTTGTATGGACCTTTGCTTCATATGGTGAGCAATAACTGTACTGCCTGGATTTTGTTAAGAACATTCATAAACAAATAACTACATTTTACTTCCGCTCAATCTTTTATACGCGCTATATTTTATTTATTCGTTTGTTTGTTTGTTTGGGGCAGTGGTACAGATTTTTCGTATAATCAGGCCCTGGTTTATTCCATGACGCATACGCTTTCTCTGAAAGATCATTTTAACAGCATTGCTCTGTCGTAAATATCTACGTCGTTTGCGTCATTGTACGTTTCTCAGTTCTGGAAGGCGAAAGAAGATAGCGGTCGATTATAGTTTTTCGAGTGTGACTACTAACAGATTGACAAAATGGATCCAATACAGTATGGTATAATATATACATATTTAACAGCTGGCAAATATCCTGATTCCCGAACTAAGGCAGAAAAATATGTCATTCGACGACGTGCGCAACAGTATTCCATCAAAGGTAAAACGTATTCTAAACAGGCCTACCATAGTGATCTGTCTTAAATCATGAGTCATACAAATATTTTACATAGACCTACATTACTTAAGTAAAAGGTATAATTATGTTACATAAAAATATACTTTCCATGTCTATCCTAAGCCTGTTGACCACATCTTACCTAACAGGCCTAGCTTTATAGGCCATTATTTTACATTTTGCCTTTGTTACAATATATGGCGTTTTGTATCAAAATGAAAATACCAAATTGGTATGTGGCATACACATATTTTGCAATCGAGGTTCTGCTTTATTTATTTAATCTCTTGACAGATGGGGTGCTTTATTATGTCCGCCGAAAGGGCACAAATGAAGAGCGCTTGGTTAAAGTTGTGCGAAGTGCTGAAGAGGCAGATGACGTTTTTAAAGAGTTCCATGCCACTGCCACTGGTGGACACAGTGGAAAAGAAAGAACGCAGGATGCAATTTCCAAACGGTATTACTGGCCTAGCATGACTGCCAATATCGAAAATTGGGTAAGTTTTTAATTATTTACAATTAGGCTAATTAAAGCCTATGATAAGCATTTGCATGGCAAATGACACGTAGACGATGTAACATGTCTTAAAGACTGAAATACAATTGTAATCATTATCTAAAATTATAATAAGTCTATAAATGTGTGTTCTTACTATGCTATAACACTAAATCAACTGTTGTCTTCCAAAATTAATGTATTGGTTCCTACATAATACATCATTGATATAATATCTTTTAAAGAATAGTTATTTTAGAATGGATTCATCTATACATTTATTAGAAAATAGTTCTTAACATTGCTCTTTAAATTTATTCATGTTATATGTTTAAATGCAGATTAAACAATGCCCAGCATGCCAGTCTAAAAGGGTAATAAAACTCAAAGAAGCTTATATTCCAATAACTGTAAGTAACTGAATTTTTTTCTCATTTCTGTGATTTTATAGCTATTAGCATTATTCCATTTAATAATTACTAATGAACTTATTTCTGTTTGTAGGTAAATGAACCATGGGAATTAGTTGGTATGGACCTTATTGGAAAATTGCCTTTGACTGAAAAAGGCAATCAGTACATTTGTGTACTGATTGATTATTTTACAAAGTGGGTAGAGGCATATCCATTACCCTCAAAAGCAGCAGGAGATGTCACCATGTGCATTGTGAATTCTCACTGATCAAGGCAGAGAATTTGTTAATCAGGTTGGATATATGTCATTTTTTGAATAGCAAGTATGGGCATTATAACAGCACACAAATATCTTTTCATTTTAATTTTTCTGGTTTGACAAAGAGGAATGTGAAGTAGTTTAATACAATATTAATGAAAACATTACATTTAAGTTGGACATCGGAATAATTTTTATATTGAAAAATGTTCAAGAATAGCCTTGTACAGTTCAGATACATATTCATTCAGGGTTTGACTGAGAACAATTTTGTCTGGATAAAAGGTATATCAAAACCAGAAAATTATCTACATTATCAGCAATAAAAAAAAACAACACTGTATACTAATTTTGGTTAGAAATGTCACCAAAAATGCGAAGTCCACGGTGTTATTTTTCCTGCTGGTCTTTCCCTAGGTAAACAGAGAAGTATGCACCTTGTTTGGTATTGAGAGAAGTCTCTGTTCACCTTACCACCCTCAAACTAATGGACTGGTGGAACGGATGAATGGTACTATAGAGAGGTAACTTCCTGTTTGCATGACTTATTTAAGGTATTACACTGCATATTATGTGTAAACAGTGGTGGAATGTAACAAAGTATTTGTACTTTGTTACTGTACTTAAGTACATTTTTACATATCTGTACTTTACTCAAGTAAAAATTATACTTTTTATTTTATTCCATTACATTTTGCGGCAATTATCTGTACTTTCTACTCCACTACATTTCTACAATTTATGCCGTTAGTCGTTACATTTCATGAACACAATTTCCTTAAAATCTTGCATGAAAAAATAGTTAGCCTATTGCATTCTGCCGTTGCTTGCCATTTCCTACCAATCAGGTGGCTTTATTAGCTCCAATGATGGCAGAGCGTGTGTCAATTAGCAGCACGAGCTGGTAGACTGGCTTGATTTCAAGAAGATGAGACATTCAACATGGACCCATTCAACATGGTTTATCTTAATGGTATATTAGTGGGTGATACCTAGTAGATAACTTGTCATCCACATAATTCTAAGTTAGGGTACAGACAGTATTGCAGAGTGCACGCACAATAAGCACACCAAACTTTCCAATACACATATACTGTATAGTTCCTTGTAATTGTTACGAGCAATGACATCGGTAGAGGCGTAAGTCAGTATATCTACTATTCTTTTACAAAATGGCACACCCGAGACGTCGAGATAAACCATTGGTGAGTACTTTTACTTAAAAAAATACTTTAAAGTAAATTTAAAAGTAAGTACTTAGTACTTTCACTTAAGTAAGATTGTTGATGTACCACTTCTACTTTTACTTGAGTACATATTTTGCACAATATTTGTACTTTTACTTAAGTACTAAGCTTCAGTACTTCCTCCACCACTGTGTGTAAACTCCTGAAACTCCTTCTGTTCTCTTTAGAACCCTTTCAAAAGTTTGTGATGAAAGACCCACATTATGGGACACCTATCTTGATGCCGTCCTTTTCAATATCAGGACCAAAAAACAACTGACTACAATGTTTTCCCCATACTTCCTTATGTTTGGCAGGGAGGCTCCTTATTTTTCAGAGGTCCCAGAGTCTTTTGATGTGAGTATATTTGTGGTAATAATTTATATTTCTCAAAACATCTGTTTCTTCACATTGAAAGATAGATATTATAATGATAACCTAAAAGTATCGGTGATGTAAAAGTAATGTTATTTATTTATTATTGCCTAGATTAATGAAACAGTGGAGACAGTTTTGGAGGACGAAATTGTCAGTCCTGCTCTTAAAACTCAGGACCTAATATTCAGTGCAGTGAAGAAAAATATGACAAAAGCAAGGGAAAAAACAAGGAGAAGAAAGCTGGGTGGGCCTTGGAGCTACACCACAAAATCTTAAAATTGGCGACAAAGTTCTCAGGAAGAATGTCAGGAGTCTGGAGAGAAAAGGAGGAAAGCTTGACAAAGAGCTTCTGGGGCCATTCACAATAACCTCGATTGAAGGGAAGAATGTTGGTTAATGAGAAAGGGATAAAGTTTCTCAAAATTAATTTGGATCATCTGGTTCCATATATTCAAGAACTGCCACATGTGCCTCACAGACTTCAAAAAAGTTTCTCACAACCTCCAGCACCCACCCCTCAGGACCCACAGTCTCCTGCACTAACCCCTCAGGACCCACAGTCCCCTGCACTGACCCCTCAGGACCCACAGTCCCCTGCACTGACCCCTAAGGACCCACAGTCTCCTGCACTGACCCCTCAGGACCCACAGTCCCCTGCACCGACCCCTAAGGACCCACAGTCTCCTGCACCGACCCCTCAGGACCCACAATCCCCTGCACCGACCCCTCAGGACCCACAGTCTCCTGCACCGACCCCTCAGGACCCACAGTCTCCTGCACCGACCCCTAAGGACCCACAGTCTCCTGCACCGAGCCTTCAGGACCCACAGTCTCCTGCACTGACCCCTAAGGACCCACAGTCTCCTGCACTGACCCCTAAGGACCCACAGTCTCCTGCACTGACCCCTAAGGACCCACAGTCTCCTGCACCGACCCCTCAGGACCCACAGTCTCCTGCACCGACCCCTCAGGACCCACAGTCTCCTGCACTGACCCCTCAGGACCCACAGTCCCCTGCACTGGCCCCTCAGGACCCACAGTCCCCTGCACTGACCCCTCAGGACCCACAGTCCCCTACACTGACCCCTAAGGACCCACAGTCCCCTGCACTGACCCCTAAGGACCCACAGTCCCCTGCACTGACCCCTAAGGACCCACAGTCCCCTGCACTGACCCCTCAGGACCCACAGTCTCCTGCACTGACCCCTCAGGACCCACAGTCCCCTGCACTGGCCCCTCAGGACCCACAGTCCCCTGCACTGACCCCTCAGGACCCACAGTCTCCTGCACTGACCCCTCAGGACCCACAGTCTCCTGCACTGACCCCTCAGGACCCACAGTCCCCTGCACTGACCCCTCAGGACCCACAGTCTCCTGCACCGAGCCTTCAGGACCCACAGTGTCCTGCATCGAGCCTTCAGGACCCACAGTCTCCTGCACTGACCCCTAAGGACCCACAGTCCCCTGCAGTGACCCCTCAGGACTGACAGTCCCCTGCACTGACCCCTCAGGACCCACAGTCCCCTACACTGACCCCTAAGGACCCACAGTCCCCTGCACTGACCCCTAAGGACCCACATTCCCCTGCACTGACCCCTAAGGACCCACAGTCTCCTGCACTGACCCCTCAGGACCCACAGTCTCCTGCACTGACCCCTCAGGACCCACAGTCCCCTGCACTGGCCCCTCAGGACCCACAGTCCCCTGCACTGACCCCTCAGGACCCACAGTCTCCAGCACCGACCACGTTTTCCAAAGTTGAGAAAAGTAGGTGATACATTTATTTTTGTTGTTAAGTTTGGTTGTTTTTCTGTATTTATGTTAATTATTTTGTAATTATATTTTAACATTTTTTATTGTTAAGCGAGTTTTCAACTTATGCATGTTAGCATTTTCTGAATGGTTCTTTTGCACTTTTAACTGAAGTTTGCAATTATTTAACTGGTTATATCTGTTAAACAGCTATTTAATTTATTTGATGTTGTTAACTTTAAAAGATTTATTAAAATAATGTATAAAATACCTAAGCTTATTCTTCTAAAAAAAAAAAACAAACAAACACTGTCTTTCTGATTTAATTAGGGGGAACAGTTTTCCCCGGGCACTGGGAAAATCCGTTCCCCCCGCCTTACTGGCTGTGGGAGTATGAGGGGTGGCTGAAAGTTATTCAATGACACAGGAACCTATATCAGAGTTAACACAAAGAGCAGCATGTTTTAGAAACACTGTCTTTCTGATTTAAGTAGGGGGAACAGATTTTCCCGGGCACTGGGAAAATCTGTTCCCCCTGCCTTACTGGCTGTGGGAGTATGAGGGGTGGCGGAAAGTTATTCAATGACATGTGTACCTATAGCAGAGTTAACATAAAGAGCAGCATGTTTTAGAAACACTGTCATTCTGATTTAATTAGGGGAAACAGTTTTTCCCGGGCACTGGGAAAATCCATTCCCCCTGCCTTACTGGCTGTGGGAGTATGAGGGGTGGCTGAAAGTTATTCAATGACATGTGTACCTATAGCAGAGTTAACATAAAGAGCAGCATGTTTTAGAAACACTGTCTTTGTGATTTAAGTAGGGGGAACAGATTTTCCCGGGCACTGGGAAAATCCGTTCCCCCTGCCTTACTGGCTGTGGGAGTAAGAGGGGTGGCTGAAAGTTATTCAATGACATGTGTACCTATAGCAGAGTTAACACAAAGAGCAGCATGTTTTAGAAACACTGTCTTTGTGATTTAAGTAGGGGGAACAGATTTTCCCGGGCACTGGGAAAATCCGTTCCCCCTGCCTTACTGGCTGTGGGAGTATGAGGGGTGGCTGAAAGTTATTCAATGACATGTGTACTTATAGCAGAGTTAACACAAAGAGCAGCATGTTTTAGAAACACTGTCTGTGATTTAAGTAGGGGGAACAGATTTTCCCGGGCACTGGGAAAATCCGTTCCCCCTGCCTTACTGGCTGTGGGAGTATGAGGGGTGGCTGAAAGTTATTCAAAGACATGTGTACTTATAGCAGAGTTAACACAAAGAGCAGCATGTTTTAGAAACACTGTCTTTGTGATTTAAGTAGGGGGAACAGATTTTCCCGGGCACTGGGAAAATCCGTTCCCCCTGCCTTACTGGCTGTGGGAGTATGAGGGGTGGCTGAAAGTTATTCAATGACATGTGTACCTATAGCAGAGTTAACATAAAGAGCAGCATGTTTTAGAAACACTGTCTTTGTGATTTAAGTAGGGGGAACAGTTTTTCCCGGGCACTGGGAAAATCCGTTCCCCCCATCTTACTGTCTGTGGAAGTATGAGGGGTGGCTGAAAGTTATTCAATGACATGTCCATGTACCTATAGCAGAGTTAACACAAAGAGCAGCATGTTTTAGAAACACTGTCTTTGTGATTTAAGTAGGGGGAACAGTTTTTCCCGGGCACTGGGAAAATCCGTTCCCCCTGCCTTACTGTCTGTGGAAGTATGAGGGGTGGCTGAAAGTTATTCAAAGACATGTGTACCTATAGCAGAGTTAACACAAAGAGCAGCATGTTTTAGAAACACTGTCTTTCTGATTTAAGTAGGGGGAACAGATTTTCCTGGGCACTGGGAAAATCCGTTCCCCCTGCCTTACTGGCTGTGGGAGTATGAGGGGTGGCTGAAAGGTATTCAAAGACATGTGTACTTATAGCAGAGTTAACACAAAGAGCAGCATGTTTTAGAAACACTGTCTTTGTGATTTAAGTAGGGGGAACAGATTTTCCCGGGCACTGGGAAAATCCGTTCCCCCTGCCTTACTGGCTGTGGGAGTATGAGGGGTGGCTAGAAGTCATTTAGATATGATTAAATACTTATAAACTATTGCTATCAGTACTGAGGCCCAGAGTTGCTGCATGCCTGTTTTAGCAGGGGGAACTGAATATCCTGGATTTTAGGAAATAGTGTTTCCCTTTCATATTTGTGCGAAGAACCACGTGAGATGGCTGAAAGTCATTCAGGCACATAACTGCATAATGTAATAATGAAGTTGTATTATCAGTATCGAGGTCCAGACTTGCTGTGTGTCTGCTTTATCGAGGGGAACCATATATTCCAGCCTTACGCTAATAGTGTTCCCCTTTCGTATCTATACGCAAACGTATTGATGGTTTCATGAAAAGTGATTCAGCCATGCATTTCCATGTACAGCGCTGTCAGCAGTAGTTAAATGTAACGAGTAAGTTGCGTACAATTACGCCATAATTAGAATAAACAGTATTACGCAAAGGAGTATTACCAGCGATTGAAATAGTTTCAGTTCTTTAAATACACAGATATCGAAAAGACAGGCGATGTTTTTGCATAAATAGTTTGTTTCCCGCAGCACACTAAAGACATTAAGAAAGATATGAAAGAAATAAAGTAAGACATTAAGACGACAGCGAAACCGTATAACTACGAAGCAGCGGGTGACGTCGTGATTTCAGATCAGCGTGCGACAGGGGGAACATGGGGAAACTGAATTTTCCGTAACACCTGCCCCGACATACATGTTGGCTAACAAAAGGCATACCACCAACTAACAGCAGAGATTTACCAGTATACAATAAAAACCACCGTCGTTTCTTGATACAAACCTTTAATTATATTCTCCAACATTGAAAACACAAAGATCGCTCACAAAATCACAAAAAACCTGCGGGGTGTACTGTAGTTCGTTTTCACAAAAAGCTAACCAGTGTCAAAATTAAATTCACGAGTCATTTCCCTCTGACGCAGCTCTGAAAAGTATCATACACGTGGTTACTATGGTTTCTTTACAAAGTCTAAAATGCTTTGTTGCTTTTGCTTTTAACAGTCTGCTTGAAAACAAATGCTTCAATATTATTTATGCTGTCTAAAAAAGTTTTACCTGGATCACGTTTCACAGCTGCATTGTTCAGCAAATTACCATGCGAATGCGATTTGAATACGCGCTGTTTAGCACTTGTGATACATTTTTAAAAGCCGGTGAATATATATAATATTCAAATGTATATCGAAATATCGGAAATGTGTTTAAAAATCGTATCACCGTTATCGAAAAAAATTATATCGCGATATATATTGATATCGAATTATTGTCCAGCCCTACACCTTGGTTGTCGTTTCCTAGATTTAGTTTTGCTGGAAACAGGTATGAAGTCCTCTTGCACTTGCAACAATGTGCTTTTGAAAAATTCCCATGCCTCTTCAACTGTTTTGCTATTTAACTCTGTCCAGTTTACAGTTTCTAATTTCCGTCTCATACCATTAAAGTTAGCCTTCCTAACATTGTATACTTTTAATTTAGACTTTGCTCTTCGGACACTAAAATTAACCTCGAATTTAACCATGTTATGATCACTACCGTACAATGGGTCTAAAACCTCTAATTTTCCAATCCTATCCTGGTTATTACAAAAAACAAGATCAAGAAGGGCTTCTCCCCTGGTAGGAGTATTAACAAACTGAGTAAAAAAACAATCCTGTACTAATTCCACCATCTCAAGTTCATTTACAGAAGAGCCAGAGACTGTGTCCCACTGTATCCCAGGTAAATTAAAATCACCCATAACCACCACATCATTTTTATTACTCATGATCCTGATATCATCATATAATATTCTGCTTTCCTCTTTTTTTACTACAAGCCATGGACACATAGGCTATGCGGCAAACCTAGCTTCAGCCTCTTACCAAGTGAGCGATGCTAGCTAATTGGTGACACAAAATTACTATCAGTACCGTGGCGACAAGATTTTATCATACAACAACATAAAAACCACACACATTATCAAATAACGGTCATGACAATTCATTATTTAGTGCATAATTACAGGGAACGTATGAGAGACAAAAGTCTGTCAGTTCTCTCTCGTCAAACAAGTGAAATGGATGCTAGTGATAATGTTACTATAAGCGAGCTGTTATGAAAACACCTGGCGGTATAACTGTAAATTTATCCTGTAGTTCTACATTTATCTCAAACATGTCATTCTGACACTGATATGTCTTCAAGCCATCATTAGTGGCTCCCTCATCTGGCCTCAGTAGTGGTTGCATCCCAGAGCCACCAGCAGCCTGCTGGTCTTGGTGGCACCCCAGTGTTTGCTTGTAGAGGAGATGCTCAGTGGCAGTGATGGTGGGAGTCCCAGATGAGACAAGATGAGCACAGAGCTGTCCAGCCCATTGTTGCCAATGGTCACATTCTACCAGAATGCCCTGACACTAACATCCAAACATCCCACGGACCCCAGCTATCCACTGTAGGGAAACTGAATAAGAAGCCTTTACTTTGGGCAGAAAATGCTTTGTTTGTGTAGTACGTCTTAGTGACAGAGTAGCAATTTCAGAGGCCATTAAGTTGAAAAATATGCAGTGAAATATCTAATGATATCTGAACATTCAAACACAGCATACAATTCAGTTTGCAAATTTAAACAATTCTATTTAAAAGAACAGTTTAATTTCAGAGCCGACGGCCGTGTGACCATGAAATGAAATGAAATGCCGACAACATTCCTGGAGCCTTCAATTTAGCATACACAGTGCCCTCTACAGGATTCTGTCGAAACCGCATCCCCTTCAGCCTCGTTCACAAAACGTGCGAGTTGTTTTCAGTATACGTTTTTCTTTATAAATCCCAAAATCCTCTTAGATACGTACCTATGAATGTTTGGCATCTTTTTCGGTCACATGAAGCCTTTATAAATGAATTCCCGATTAATGCCTCTACATGGCTAGTGGTGTAATTGTATCATTAGAAACACATGAAAACATCTTAATTGCGTTAAGGTATGTAACGGTATAGTCACATGACAAAAGATAACTTCGTGACTTAGCAAATTGCATGGTAGTTATATTACTTTAGTGTTGCTGCTGTGACAGTGCCAGACAATACAACTGTCTAATTGTACCTATCAGCGTACCTATAATATCACCCATTCATTGCGCCAGGGTAAGGTCGGATGGCGTTACATCATAAACATGAAATGAGGGGAACATGCTGCCTTTATCCATTAATATTTTCACGCAAGACAAAGGTAACGAGTCCATTGAAATTTCAGTACTTTGCGTTTTTTAATTTGAAATGGTAATTAGTTGCATTACTCCTTACAGACAAAAGTAGTGGAATTACAGTAACGCGTTACTACCAACATTGCTAGGTAGTGTGGGATTCAATAGAATTATAAAGAACATACAATGAATAGAGGAAAATGAGAATATAGCTTAAAGCAGGGCATGATGAAAGGGGGGGGGGTTGATTCTAGAAAATGCAGTTAACTGAAACGAGAACTGACTGGCGCCGGCAGGGCAGGGGGACCTAATCGGAACAGATAGAGGGAGCGACAGAAAACGTCAGCGGCCTCTACTTATCATTTAGCCTTCCAGAAGGACAAGTACTAACCGACTAACTAGAGCAAATATCAAACATGTGGTTGTCACGTAGACGGAAGGTACCGAGAGAGGGGGGAGATGCCCAAAGGGCTTTAAAAGGGAAACAGCTGATACATATGGCAGAGCCTCCTCTTGTACATGCCGAATGTATGTCAGATGGTCGCTCCCGGATTGCAATCTGTCAGAGAATAAACTGGTGACCTGCAACTTCTCCACGTGTCAGCTGTGAATCTCTTGACCCGGTGGAGACGGCGTACTCCAACACTCCCCAGCCACTCTGAAGCACTGTGCAGATCAACAGTCACCTGTCTTCACAGATATTTTCAACCAGTCACTGGATCTTTGTGTCTTAAATCATCCACAATAACACCTTTTCCAAAGAAACCCAGAGTCTCTTGCCTCAGTGACTACAGACTGGTGGCTCTCACATCGGTGGTAATGAAGGCTTTTGAGAGACTTGTGCTGTCATACCTTAAAACCATCACAGACGCATCTCTTGACCCCAGGCTACAGTCTGCCTACAGAACCAACAGACCTGTGGACAATGCAGTTAACACTGGACTCCATTTCTTGCTCCGACACTTGGAGTGCCCTGAGACATATGTTAGGATTCTGTTTCTGGACTTTAGCTTTGCATTTAATACTATTCTATCGGAGCTAATGCGGACTGAACTCTCACAACTGTCCGTGCCTGATCCAAAATAACATGTTATAACCACGATGGCCCAGTTTTACGCTACAATCATTGAGTCAGTGAACGAGACCAAGCCAGACTGCAACACATCATCCACTCAGCAGAGCGAATAATCGGCAGTAACCTGCCTACCCTCCAGACACTGTACATCACCAGAACCAGGAAACGGGCGTACAAAATCTTTGAGGACCCATCTCACCCTGCTCACCACATCTTTCAAGCCTTACCCTCCAGGAGAAGACTCATGGCAATCAGAACCAAGACCACAAGACACGCCAAGAGCTTCTCCCCTCAGGCAGTCTCTCTCATTAACCAAACCAGTCTCTGAATGGACGTTCAATTAATCGTCAGCTGCAGTGAAATATCCACCAGCATAACCAGTGAACAACTGATAAACTTCCTCTATGATTATATTCTGCACTCTTGCACATTATGCACACATACTGCGAACTCTTTATATATTTTGCACTCTTGCACATATAGTTGACTTGGCTGCTACTTAATAACGACACTATTCAAGAGCCCTTTAAATTATTATACCATTTATATAGTTTATATTCATACTACAATGATTACTATGTACACACACATATATAAATATCATAATACCATCATTACTGCCATTAATAAACTTAATTATCATATTATTATCATATTACCCAATTGCCAGTCTATTGTCTATTACCTTTCTGCATATGTCTTTGCTAAATGATGTATGTTCTTTGTAATGTCATGTAAAAGCACCGCCAAGGCAAATTCCTTGTATGGAAACATATATGGATTCCGATTCTACATCCTTCATCAGGACTAGAAAACTTCCATCCAGTGTTGCATTTCACTTTGATGCTGTCGCTTTTGAAACACTTTTCTGTGATCTAGCTCTTGTTTTGGTCGCCGACCAAAACCTCCGTGACGCCCCCGCTCGGAGTAGAATGCCCAGGGACGTTGCAGCCACCGGCGTCCTCCCTGTCCTCCTGTCCTCTCAAAAAACAGCAATCGTTTAAACAAACATGAGGGAAAATTCAAAAGGCAAAGATGACGTCATGCCTTACCTCAGCACAGCTGCCCACCGCACAAGCGACAGCGTGTCACCTTACTTTAAAAAAAAAAGAAAAAAGAAAAACGGCGGGAAATGGGGGCCGCGCACGGACAGGGCCCCTCCCTCACACCACATGCGGCTAATTAGTTGGCCATCCAGAGGCACTCAGTCTATTAGTCACCCATTCAGTCAGTCAGTTCTGCCTTTCAACAACAGGGGGCAGTAGAGGTGCACCGTTCCCGGAAGCACTGCAATACCGGGTCGATGCCTGGAGCAGACGGGGCAAGCCCCACTTCCGGCTCCCTGTTCCAAAAATCCGTTTAATATGTGGTGCCCTCCATGGGGGACGTATCAAAATAACCTTTTCATACCAAAACAAAATGTAAATCAGCTCAAATACATGAATAATAAATATTATGCTTGTACTACTAACATTTACACATAATCACAATCTATAAGGCTGAAACATTCCCACACTATGCAAATCATGCCAACACAGTACAATCAGACTTTCAAAGATAATATTAAACAAATAGAACTACCTGCAGAACTATTACCCATAAAACAGGAAAAGGGCAATAAGACCAGCAAATACAATTATACACCATTTAAACCTAATTACAATTATATGGTCAATAAAACAATTAAAATGTCACCTTATATGCATGCTATTAAAAAGTTAAGACCTTTAACCCTCTGGAGTCGACGGCATCGTCGGCAATGCCGTGTATCTTTCTCGTGTATTTCAGTTCATAACTCGCTGAAATCTTATTATAGAAACATGAAAAAATGCTGACTAAATCCGTAATCTGTCTTCTTTTCAAAACGTCCATTGTCGGAAGTATTAAACTTTTAAAAATTAGGTTAAATCGGCAAAAAATTAAACCATGTCACCTTACTTTGTTTTACCTGCTTCGGGGGCATGTAGTACCGCTGTCACCCGAAGATCGCTATTCACATTCTAAATAGCCGCATTAGCGTGTATTCAGATCGCATTCGCATGGTAATTTGATTAACAGCACAACGGTGAAACGCGATCCAGATACATCTCCATCAGCAACATAAAAGGGGGGTAGGGACGTGGCCAAGTGACAATGGCTCATTCATACACATGAAAGTTGCTAAATATTCAATGAAAGGAGCCAGAAATAGTTACATGAGTTAGGTTTTTCTTATTCATTTATCCAAATGAATATTGCAACTACACCATTTAGTCATCTTCATGTAGCCAAGACTTTGGTGATCAGATATCTGGGATCAAGACAAACTGCCAGCATTGCTTACTATGTACTTTTATAATGTTTCTGCAAGTGTTCCAAACTGCATTTTGCAATGTCTATACTTTGAATGTCAAATTACAAACTTCACACAAATCTGACAAAGTACACTAAGATTAAGATGAGTTTGTTGCCAAACCAAATATATAAGAAATAATTTATTTGCCAGGAATTAAGTTTATGATATTGAATGAAATGTGTGAGCATGCCCCAGTTAGTGAAAGTGTGTCCCCTACCCCTAGACTCCAGAGGGTTAAAAAGGAACACATCCGCAGACTTCCAAGCTCTGCACAAGGGTTGGGCTAAAATGGCATTTACACCTTCCCAAAACACATAAAATCAGTAAGCTTGGGAATAAAATAGGTTAATCGCACAATAAACAGCACAACAGATCAAATAAAATGCTAATAAATGTTAATAATGTTAATATTGATGAATAAGTGCTACAGTGATCAACCAAAACAGTGCTCAGTAAAATCTTTACGTGCCATTAAATAAAATCCATACCAAATAAAACACACACACAGAAAAACAAAGCACACTTACCTAAAACCCGAAGTGTCCTCTGTGTGCTTCAAGAAAGTGCATCACGTCAACCCTGTAGGATGGAGTGTCACCACCTAGACGAACCGGGGCAGCTTTCGCCTAGGATCAAGGCAGTTGGATGGATGTGAACTTACCTCTGGGGGTAGGTCGTTTAGGTAGATGGCTGCTTCCTTCTGGGGCCTGGGGATTTGGGTGAATGTCAGCTTACTTCTGTGATCAGGGTGTTTGGGTGGGAGCGAGCTTACCTCTGGGGTCAGGGGGTTGAGTTGAAAGCAGCTTGCCTCTGGGGTTGGAACATTTGGGTGGATGTGAGCTTACATGAGGGGCCTGCATTTTTGGGTGGACAGCAGCTTGCCTCTGAGATCGTCTGCCGCTGCCCCCCAACTTTCATAGCCAGGACCCCCTCCCTTCCCTAAGGTAGAATAATTCAGACATCCCAACCTGCAAAAACTCAATTCAGGGAGGTGCCCCCAACCGCCCGACATGGAGTGAGATGTAACTTCAACAAACTTGATTTCACAGTTTAATTTCTTCATTAATTTCCTCTAGTCAGCGCACTAAATTACGAAGGTCAATATTATGTATTATTTTGACAATTATATAAGTAGATTATTTTACCATTTATGCAAATTCCTTAATTATATTCCATTGCTACTTTACAAAAGTCTTCAAGGAGTCATTCATGACAGCATTGGCAACTAACCAAGTGTCTAACTAGTGTAGACCTGAATAATACAGCACATGAAATGACACTTGTTAAACTCAACTCAACATGCATTTTACAGTCGTTTAAACCGTCATGAGCAATGCTGAAATCACTGTTGCTAACAGTACAGCACGCAACACTGTCATTATTTTCATCCTTATTAAACAAGGATACACTTTTGTGTAGTCTGAAGTGAAATACGTTTTATATTTCCGTTTTTTGGGGCACTCTCCCTCTGTCATGATGCTCCACTGAACCGATAACTTCGGTCCTCGAGAAGTTAAATAAAAGCCCGCCCGCATTGAAATCTGATTGGTTTACTTAGCAAAATAAGCCAATCAGGATGCTGTCTGTCTAGCACGGGCTACAGGCACACACGCAGGGATCCACACATATGCACGTTCTCTCTTTCTCTCTCTCACGCTCATTCCGTCGTACGCGCGCGTCTCAAGTGCGCGATGCACACGCTACTGTCTGGTATGCATGCTCTTGTTTACTTGCTCTTCTTTCCGGGATATTTTATTCAATTTGCGGGTATCAGGGAGTCGCGGTCAATATGTGGGAGACTCCCGGAACTTCCGGGAGACTCGGGATGTCTGGATAACTGCTTATTTGTACTATAATGATAGCTGTTAATTTTCAGGGAGCTGTGATGATATTCGAAATTGTGCAGGGTTATATAAGTACTGTGAAGCTGTCGTTATCCAGTTAAATGTTTAAAAATATTTATTATTTTATCATATTCTATTTATACTTTCAGCTTATTCACAGGTCTCTCCTGCATTCATCTTACCGTCCGTCCATGCCTACTTTAACGTAAAATCAGACAGATTGCTTAACTTGCAGCTGTCCAATTACGCGTACATATTTTATTGCTGCAGATAATTAAGGTAGGTAATACAACGCTGAAGGTTAAATGTATAGTACGATTACATATGTACAACATGTGGTAATTTCAGTCAGACAAACGTTTAAAATTGAAAACCAGCTTTCCGTTTCCATTGCACGTCTTAGTCGAAGTACTACACTGCCATCTATTGGAAAAGTCAGGTTACTGAATCGTGAAATGTGTCTGTACTAAAATGGATAATATCTTCAGTCATGTTTTCTTTCAGGACCACTATAAGAGGATTATCAGTATGAAGGTTTATCAATAAAAACAATTTATTAAACTAAATATTACAGGGCTCTCCCTGAAAATACGACGCTCTTAGCTTCCAAAGGCAAGGACACTGTTACCGACAAAGATAACATTAGAATAGTTGTTGTTTCTTTCCTTTTAATTCCTTTGTGCAGAACTCACAAATTACAGACTTTGTACTAATGTCACCTTTTCTACATCTCTGCAGGAGCATTTGGTATCTGCGTATTGTATATGTGGTCAAACTGTAACAAAATAGACAACATAAATTTCACTTAGAAAGCTGTATCATGTTATAAATTCGGGAAATCACACACCTTCTATATTAACTCTTAAACATTAGGCTTTAGCTTCAATATCTCGAACACACTATCAGACATCTTTAGAACACTTTCGCCTTTTCAATAGAAACCAAATAAGCCTATAAACATAGTTAAATAACAACTGCATCACATTTGGCGAGAAGACGTTAATTATCCACCGCGATCTCAATCAACCTTAACATAAACCACAAGCGAATTGTAACTACAATAAAATATGCTCACCACGCTGGGCTCAGGAAAGAATCAAAAAATGTAAAGCAATTTGTTATTATTAGATAGTTTAAAGCAGAGATCACTAACAGGCGGACCGCGGTCCGGGTCCGGACCCAGAAGCTGTCCCATACGGACCCAGACCGATAGCCAAAACAGAAAGTTATTATTTTGAACCTGATGGGGTGCTTCTATTTTAACCGACGCAGCTTTTGTAGTCTTTTCGGTAGTGAGTTGGTACTAGAACCGCCGTTTCCCACGCCAATGAAAGTCAAACGCCTTTGATCGCCAAGCAAGACGTAGTTCTGCGTATGCAGCCCTTTGTTTGCGCTAATATGCCATTAGTGTTAATAGCAGCAGCAAAGCTAACACCTGCAACTAAAAAGCGTAATGTTCCTAACAGAGTGGCTGATCGGTCCTGAAATCGTAAAGCTGAAAAGTTTTCAAACACAGTGTATAGGCCTATTATATAACATGTTGGATAAATAGACGTAGTTTATTGGTGACTTCATGTTCGTTGAAGTTTCCGCTTTTTAAACAACTGTATAAACTGAAAGTAATATTATTTGTTATATAAATAAACTCAGGTGAAACAAAAAATGTATGTTTTCAGGGCTGCCAAATCTCAAGCAGCTGGCATGACACTCACGCTTTCAGACTAACGCAGCAAATCTATATTATTCCATTATAAATATCATGAGGCATGGAACGGGGAAACAGGAGTCGAATGAACACAAGGTGTAATTAGGAAACCACGGTCAGGTACATACAACCACTACATAACGTTAATGACCACACTCCTAAAGGCACACAGACACGGACTTAAATACACAGAACTAATGAAACACAACTAGAAACAGCTGATGACACGTGGATTCCACATGAGGCAGCGAGGGGGGCGTGGCACACAGGAGGATAGGCACGAGCAGGGCATGAAAATAAATCTAAACCTATTTTTTTTAAGGCTACTTAAATATATATCACACTAAATAGTTAGACATTATGATCTTCTGGACCTTCGCTTCAAGAAATTTTCTCTAACTGGACCGCTTTAAATTTTAGTTGAATACCCCTGGTTTAAAGTCTTATCAGCTACATGAATTGCGTGCTGTAAATCGTCTCTCTTCTACGGTGGCCCAGAGAGCTCAACGCGCTGCAACTTCAGAAAACACATGCAAACATAAAAAAAACCCACAACAAATTAAGAAAACGTCTCCATCAGTTGGACAACACACAGGCGGTTTTAAGGTATGACAGCACAAGTCTCTCAAAAGCCTTCATTACCACCGATGTGAGAGCCACCAGTCTGTAGTCACTGAGGCAAGAGACTCTGGGTTTCTTTGGAATAGGTGTTATTGTGGATGATTTAAGACACAAAGATCCAGTGACTGGTTGAAAATATCTGTGAAGACAGGTTACTGTTGATCTGCACAGTGCTTCAGAGTGGCTGGGGAGTGTTGGAGTACACCGTCTCCACCGGGTCAAGAGATTCACAGCTGACACGTGGAGAAGTTGCAGGTCACCAGTTTATTCTCTGACAGATTGCAATCCGGGAGCGACCATCTGACATACATTTGGCATGTACAAGAGGAGGCTCTGCCATATGTATCAGCTGTTTCCCTTTTAAAGCCCTTTGGGCATCTCCCCCCTCTCTCGGTACCTTCCGTCTACGTGACAACCACATGTTTGATATTTGCTCTAGTTAGTCGGTTAGTACTTGTCCTTCTGGAAGGCTAAAAGATAAGTAGGGGCCGCTGACGTTTTCTGTCGCTTCCTCTATCTGTTCCGATTAGGTCCCCCTGCCCTGCCGGTGCCAGTCAGTTCTCGTTTCAGTTAACTGCATTTTCTAGAATCAACCCCCTCCCCCCTTTCATCATGCCCTGCTTTAAGCTATATTCTCCTTTTCCTCTATTCATTGTATGTTCTTTATAAATCTATTGAATCCCAAACTACCTAGCAATGTTGGTAGTAACGCGTTACTGTAATTACACTACTTTGGTCTGCAAGGAGTAATGTAACTAATTACCATTTCAAATTAAAAAACGCAAGGTACTGAAATTTCAACGGACTCGTTACCTTTGTCTTGCGTGAAAATATTAATGGATAAAGGCAGCATGTTCCCCTAATTTCCTGTTTATGATGTAACGCCATCCGACCTTACCCTGGCGCAATGAATGGGTGATTTTATAGGTACGCTGATAGGTACAATTAGACAGTTGTATTGTCTGGCACTGTCACAGCAGCAACACTAAAGTAATATAACTACCATGCAGTTTGCTAAGTCACGAAGTTATCTTTTGTCATGTGACTATACCGTTACATACCTTAACGCAATTAAGATGTTTTCATGTGTTTCTAATGATACAATTACACCACTAGCCATGTAGAGGCATTAATCGGGAATTCATTTATAAAGGCTTCATGTGACCGAAAAAGATGCCAAACATTCATAGGTACGTATCTAAGAGGATTTTGGGATTTATAAAGAAAAACGTATGCTGAAAACAACTCGCACGTTTTGTGAACGAGGCTGAAGGGGATGCGGTTTCGACAGAATCCTGTAGAGGGCACTGTGTATGCTAAATTGAAGGCTCCAGGAATGTTGTCGGCATTTCATTTCATTTCATTTCATGGTCACACGGCCGTCGGCTCTGAAATTAAACTGTTCTTTTAAATAGAATTTTTTAAATTTGCAAACTGAATTGTATGCTGTGTTTGAATGTTCAGATATCATTAGATATTTCACTGCATATTTTTCAACTTAATGGCCTCTGAAATTGGTACTCTGTCACTAAGATGTACTACACAAACAAAGCATTTTCTGCCCAGGGTAAAGGCTTCTTATTCAGTTTCCCTACAGTGGATAGCTGGGGTCCGTGGGATGTTTGGAACAATTGGAAGTTAGTGTCAGGGCATTCTGGTAGAATGTGACCATTGGCAACAATGGGCTGGACAGCTCTGTGCTCATCTCTGATAGTGACTCTCCCTGCCGGCCCCTGGAGGATAGGCTCCCCCCTTTGAGTCTGGTCCCTCCCAAGGTTTCTTCCTTCTAGGGAGTTTTTCCTTGCCACTGTCGCCTATGGCTTACTCACTGGGGGCTTTGGGTGGGGATGCTGTAAAGCGCTTTGGGACAATGTAATGTTGTGATAATGCGCTATACAAAAATAAATTTGTTGTTGTTGTTGTCATCTTGTCTCATCTGGGACTCCCACCATCACTGCCACTGAGCATCTCCTCTACAAGCAAACACTGGGGTGCCACCAAGACCAGCAGGCTGCTGGTGGCTCTGGGATGCAACCACTACTGAGGCCAGATGAGGGAGCCACTAATGATGGCTTGAAGACATATCAGTGTCAGAATGACATGTTTGAGATAAATGTAGAACTACAGGATAAATTTACAGTTATACCACCAGGTGTTTTCATAACAGCTCGCTTATAGTAACATTATCACTAGCATCCATTTCACTTGTTTGACGAGAGAGGACTGACAGACTTTTGTCTCTCATACGTTCCCTGTAATTATGCACTAAATAATGAATTGTCATGACCGTTATTTGATAATGTGTGTGGTTTTTATGTTGTTGTATGATAAAATCTTGTCGCCACGGTACTGATAGTAATTTTGTGTCACCAATTAGCTAGCATCGCTCACTTGGTAAGAGGCTGAAGCTAGGTTTGCCGCATAGCCTATGTGTCCATGGCTTGTAGTAAAATGGCACATGGGATAATGAATGGACATGATTGTTTTACATATTTGTGTGTATAGTTTTGTCATAACGTTAAAAAATCTTGTCAGTCCGTTTCTGACAAACTTGTGTTGATCAGTGACCTGAGCATCGCTCACATGGTAGACTATTATCTGTCTGAACAATTATAAATTGCACTGACCAGAAAAGCTTGAGTGTTGATAGCATCACAGGCAGAACCATAAATGATTTTTGGTAACATCTTTTTTTGTTTTAGTCATTTTTAAACACATTGACCATGCATTATAATGCATTCATGAAGCATTATAAACACGGCTATATTTCTAAAAGGGCATAACACATTGTCATGTTTATTATGCACTATGACTGACTGCCTGATGAAGCTCTCATCTATAATGCACTATAGATACCTTTGTAATGCAGTAGAAAGCTGTATTATTCCGACCATCATAATGCATTATGAGGGTATCTATAGTGCATTCCAGATGAGAGCTTCATAAATCATTCATAATGCATAATACACATGGGTATAATGTGTTATGCCTTTTGATAAATAATTATAGCCATGTTTCTAATACTTTACGGATTCATTATTATTAGTTATGAATGTGTTTATAAATTGCTAAAGCAATGGCCTTAAGTAGTGTTACCTGATTTTTGTTTACAAACGTAACATTTTTTGCTGAGGGGCTCTCTAACCCCAAAATGGCCTTAGATGAATTTGCAGAGACAGAATTCTTCCAGAAGGAGCTGGAGGCTGCCAAGAAACGGGTGGAGAAGAAGATGGAGAAAAAGAAGAAAAGGCCAGACTCACGACAAGCAGGCCGCCTTTGCAGATTCTGCCGCATGAACCTGAAACAGGGACCAAACAGCTAGCCTGCACATCCACACCGGCTTCCCTGGAGTGGCAGGGAAATGCACTTACTGCCCATCTAAAGTGTACTCTGTATACCGAGGAGATGGACCGGAATGAGTTTCAGGCGTCTCCTTTGTTTAAGGCAGAGTGATAAAGATGGGTAAACTTAATAATTTTAATTTAGTCATTTTAATGTAATATTTGAATGCAGGCCTTAAATGATCCATATTATTTCAATAAGGCCTCCCTTTAGGGGTATAGTCCATGCTTTTACGTTTGTGTAAAACAAACCAAACAAAGGACACGGCCACATGACCCCACGGCGCCGAACAAAGAACCACTGTGGGACACACGCCGGCGTCCGAAACAGACTGAGGAAACGAGCACATCGCCTGCCCAGAGTCCCGCTCGCAAACGTCCAGTCTAAACTAGGTGACCTAAGAGCGAGGTTGGGGTTCCAGCGTGATGCAAGAAACTGCAATATATCACGTTTCACGGAAACGTGGCTGACCCCCCTGGTACTGGATCTAGTGGTGACTCCGTCGGACTCTTTCTCTCTTTTTCCTGTTTCATAACTGCTTGCTGTTGGTCATTTAGGACTTGCTCTTTGTCCATGAAACTATGTCACCACTATGCTTGCAAATTTAAGGATCTAGGAAATTAGCTTATATAATATTATAATATAATTTTATATATATAATAATAATAATATACAGCTGCAGACTCTTAATGCCACTCTCAGGCCCCTTCCGTTTGGTGGACGCATGTGCAGAAAACAAAGAAACATGTACTTTATCAGTTTCACAAGTTTTCAAAGTAGAGTTGGATGGCACCTTTAACCTTAAAGGCCTGTATTTGCGGCAGAATGGTCATGCAATTTGGGTTTAACACCAAAATCATGTCCCTGTGCTTGCATCATTTAATGAATTGCCCCTCTATGTTTTTTGCATTGCACTTGAGAACTGAAGAAACCTTTAATTCAATGGCAAGTCCACTACAATTCTCTACATGTACATGAGTTTAACCAATCATTATTTAAGCTAATCAAATTTTGTTTCAAACTTCACAATGTTTTAAATAACCACACAGACACAAACCAAATGCAAAATAATCCACATTTATTTATATCTTAGTCTTATCTTATTCTATGTTACCTTACGTTATACAATCTTATCTTAACCTTATCTTAACTTACACTATATTAGTCTTATCTTATTCTATGTTACCATATGTTATACAAAATCTTATCTTAACCTTATCTTAACTTACACTATATTAGTCTTATCTTATTCTATGTTACCATATGTTATACAAAATCTTATCTTAACCTTATCTTAACTTACACTATATTAGTCTTATCTTATTCTATGTTACCTTATGTTATGCAAAATCTTATCTTAACCTATATTAGTCTTATCTTATTCTAATCTTATGTCATACAAACTTAGGATAAGTTAAGGTTAAACTATCTTAATCTTATCTTATCCTAAGTACTTGTGAGATCTCTCACCTAATTATTTACAGGTTCTATAAAAAACTATTTACATCACACAGATAGCCCATCTCCACAGCCAACTCCAGGACCCCGGGGATGGCACTCAGCTGGTCCAGCGCATCATTAGGAAATATCACCTCAGCTTCATCAACCCAATTGTCAACATACGTGTAGTGAGCCTCTAGGTTTTGGTCCCTCCCCTGCTTGCAGATGGAAATTGCATTTAAAAACTCACTCCAAAACTGAATACACCAATGGTAAGTTAAGCACTTGGCCTCATAGGTCATTTTAGGGTAGTTGCTAAGATAATAGTTATGCAACTTATTGAATCTTTCCATTTTTTCAAAAACAACAGAAGGGGACATAAATGGGGGTGTCGGACCCGTAACCAGCTGAGATGAGGGGTGCGCTGGAACCTGATACGGAGGGGTGGGATGAACCATGGCCGGAGCTGAAGATGGATGTGGGGCTGGGCTTACATGTGAGACTACGTGTGGTGACGGAGGAGGAGAGTCTGTAAAAAAAGATGGAGATGGAGAGGAGACAAAAGAGGATGGGATGGGTGACAGAACTAAGAATGAAGTGGAGGAGAAGGCCGGTGAGCAAGGCTCAGGCTCTGACATAGATGGAGTGCGACACAGGATGGTTGCAACCTCGTCGTCACTCTGGGTGAGATCCTCACACGGGATCTTCTCACCCACTTGGGTTGAGTCAAACGGGTTTCCCAATTTGCAGTTACTGAAGCGTACTAGATTCTGTACATTTTTTGTAAATGGCCCATTTTTTACACCAATTTCTACGTCCTGACCGGCCTCCCGCCGTATTTCTACGGCGTCCTGAGCCCTGCTGACCCCTGCTGGTTGCCACCGGGGAGGGAGTAGACGAAGTGGCGGCAGACATGGTGATGGAGCTGGGTGCCGGCGGCCCAGTGCGGCATTTCCTCCGATGGCCTCCACCACTGGTGCTGGTTCGTCCTTTGGGGTTAAAAAAACAGGGGACAGCACATTTAAAGTGAATCCTTATGTCACTCTACAACAAAACTACATCACACACATCACAGAAATCACACTTGGCAGTCAGTATTGCACATTGAGAAAAATTCTGCCATCTTATTGGATACAGGAAACGCAAGCTTGGGAGACTTATGCGCTGGTCTTGAATCGGGCCGCCTGCGTTTCAACAGGGGAACTTGACTTATAAAAACACACCAGTTAGTGCACAGATTCCCTGATATGCAGAACAACAGCGAAAAAACACACTGGAAACTGATGTATCTTATGCAATATTACACCAATGTTGAAATGCTTTCCTTGCCCTAGTAGCATAAAAGCCAATCTAGTTTATTTATTTTTGTTTGTTCAGGCTTTTTGACAAATGAAGGCCCTTTTTAGTAGGCCAGTGTCTAGTCAAAGGTGTAAACTTAAGAGGAAAATAAACTATTCTGACTGTGCCATTAATTCTCTTTTTTCCCAGTTACTTTGGCAATATTGTCTTTTTATTCAATTTTGATAGTAATTTGAAATGTTTTAATTTAAATTATATTTCCACAGCTAGTTTTGGCAACAGTTGAAGTTGTCTTGAAAAATAATAACCCTGTACCATGCCTTGATCACTAACTGCTATTCTGCTACTGCTAACAGCATTGTAAGGAACTGTGGTTTTGATAGACATTTCACATAATTAAGTAATGATGTCTCAGCAACAACGTAAAAACCAAAGACCAAATTACAAATTACAATATTACTTTGGCAATATTGTCTTTTTATTCAATTTTGATAGTAATTTGAAATGTTTTAATTTAAATTATATTTCCACAGCTAGTTCTGGCAATAGTTGAAGTTGTCTTGAAAAATAATAACCCTGTACCATGCCTTGATCACTAACTGCTATTCTGCTACTGCTAACAGCATTGTAAGGAACTGTGGTTTTGATAGACATTTCACATAATTAAGTAATGATGTCTCAGCAACAACGTAAAAACCAAAGACCAAATTTTCTGGAGATGTTCATGACATCATTTGCTAGATTTATTTTAAAAATTGATCAATTTTGAAATACAGGTGTTTTGTTATTGAATTTTTAATACTTTAATAACCCATGGTAATTATTCGTATGGGGATGGCATATTATTTGTTCAACCTATAGAGCTGGACAATAGCTTTAAAACAATATGAGGACCATTTCTGTGCAGCTTATATTATGGTAAATATAGCCAGTCAAAAAAAAAGAAGTTAAAACTTCATCCATCCACACATCACAGCGACAGATTTTACTGATTTCATTATACAATACAGCAGACATGCCGAAAAGAGCCCCGTATTTTTACTGCTTCATGGTAACAAATCACCGTTTGCCTAAAAGTCAACCATTTTATTATCTAGTATCCTAAGACATGTAGTTCCAAAATAAGATAGTTATCACAGACTGCAAGATTCAACAAGACCAGCCAACCCTATTCTGACTTTCATTCTTCGAGTGCTGAGCTATTCTGGGCATCACTTTGCCGTCCTTACCATGGCTAACTGAACCGGGGATGTCTTCCGGAGCAATCCGGACACTGACTGCCCCATTTGGCAGGAGCCAGTCGATTCTCCAGAGGCACACTGGCGTTCAGGGCAGACATCTCGATCACGTCTTGTCTCTCGCTGGGAAGCTCCAAATCTGAGCTGCTTTGAATGTTCAAATCAAATTAACTCAAAGTGCAACTACAATTGTTATGATGCGGTTCAAACAGACCTCATTCCAGGCATCCGTACAGACTGTCAGGCCCTTCCGAAGTCTGTTACCCCTCATCTCAGATGTTGATGTTAACCGCTTGAGTAAGTGACCTGTGGGTCGCACTTAAACTACTGTAATACTTGGGGCAACGACAAGGTCTTAAACTTTATACATTGTCAAAAAAAACCCCAAAATAATTATACTAGAAAAGTGTGACTTTATTTCACATTTAAAGAGTTATTTCACATAAAAAGTGCATACAAGAAAATAATACAGTGCAATCAGGATGTACTTGGGCCAATTGATTAGAAATTAAGAGCTTTAAATTTGATGAAAGAATAATCTGCCCAACCTTGCACGGTGGAATAATCTACCCACATCACTTTTGGGAAGAGTAGCAACAATCAAAATGATGATCTTGCCAAAAATTAACTACATGTTCTCAATGGTTCTCAGTCCCTCTCCCCTGAACGATTTCCTCTGCACCCCATAATCGAAGAACAGTTCCTCCCCAACATTAATCCTGTTCAGGGCCAAAAGCAAAATAACGTCCTGTCCCCCGACGGCTGGGCTGTACAGTCTTGGCCGGAGGTTGGCCTTCTTATGGGAATGATTAATCAGCCGGCCAAAAGGCTGTATGCCCGGGTGACAGGCACACTCAGACTTATGGCTGTTCCGGAAGAAGAACATGTAGCCAGATCCTTCTTCCTTCGTCGATGAGTGAATCCGCTGGCCCTCAGTGGCTGTGACTACCGGCCCGTGGTAGTCACACACCACCTCACCAGCCTGGAACTGCCGGGTGGAGCAGACTCCCTTCCCCTTCCCCGCAATGTCCATCACCACAAGTCCCTTCCACTTCTGGTTGTGGATGAGCTCCTGGATGTGGCTAGAGTCCACGGCAGTGTCCACCGAACCCACTGGTCTCCAGTCCTTCAGAACGCTGGCCGCGCTGGGAACGTTACTTTTCCAGCCTTGGTTCCTGATCCAAGCGTCGACCCGGGACTCGGTGGGCTGCCGTCTACCAAAGTGTGCTGTCAAGAACAAAGTAAATTGTTGTTAGTTAAGAAGCCTATGTAGATAGGACCGTTTCACAGTAAAAAATGTCATTAGTGCTACAAACAATACTCACACAAGACATGCCGTACGCGCATCCTCATCTGGGCCTTCAGCCAGCGATCATAGAGCTGCCGCTGAAACCGGCCTGACGTCTGCGAGCGTGCTGTCTTGTCTGGGATGTCGCCATCCAGGGTCACGGGGTGGGTCCGAAGGAGCTGATCGAACGCTGCCTGGACATCCATCTGTTGGTTGGATGCCAGGGCAGCATCCCGTGCGGCACCACAGGCAGAACAGCTGGGTCCTTCCTCTGCGGAGTCAGCGCTGAGATAAAAATTAAAAAAAAAAAAAAAAACACCACAAACGTTTAAGGTTAGTGTTCAGTGGTGAGGGCTTTGGTTGTGTGTCTTGATGTTGGTAAGTGTGTTGACAAACAGAAAACATGCCTACCTTGAGTCACCTGCCAGCTTCTTCAGCAGCTTACTGGCCAGCACCACATTCCGCGACTGCTTCATCCGGTAGTGCTCGTCAGCCGTCGCAGTGGAATGAGTGAGGTAATCGACCACCAAGGACTTCTCTTGGTCCGTCAAGTCCTTGGTGGCCGTCTCAAAGATGCGCCGGGCCGTCTGGTAGGTGACTGGATCCAGCTTGTATCTAAAATACAAAAATACATTTATTAATACGTCTCACACACGTATGTAGAACATATTATAGGGGGAATTAATCATGATGATCAGCTCACTTTTGGTGCAGCCGGTTGAGGTCATTCGAAGCGTTGAACACCGGCCTGCCTGTGGTGGAGACGAAGAACCGTTCGTCTCCTCCCAGGTCATCCAGTGTCGTCCGGCTCCTCTTGGAGCTCAGGAGCTGTGGCCGTACCTGGGTGAAGTAGATGTCGAACCACTGTTGGCAGAGGAAAACAGATTAAATCGCTGCTCTTGAAATAAACTATGAAATAAATCTTATCAAACTTGATATACTTACCGTCTCCTCCTCAGAGGACAATGCAAACGTGGCCGCTTGCTGCGCCGACGTCTTGTGTTCCTTCACCACAATCACCGTATGGTCGGCCTCGGACGTGCTCCTGGTCATCCACTCCTGGACCTACACAATACAATGATGTCCCACTGATAAATAAGAGTGTCGGCAAAAAGGAAAAGTGAAGACAAAAAGAATACAACACTTACGGTCATGTGCTCCACCACGCCTGGTGGCTGGAGATGCTTCAGAATCACCGTGGCCTCCAGGTAGTAGAGGACAAGGCAGCACTCTGCACACTCCAGGGGCATCTCCTCTGGATACACCTTGCCAAGGACTGCCAAGAAGTCGTTCTTGGCAGCCCTCAGCACGGCCCAGCAGTCCTCTGGACTCTTCTCTGGGCTCATCTCCGTGAGAATGACATGACTATGTGGGTGGGAGAAGAAAATTCAATTACTGTCAATCCTAATCAATACAGTACACATTTTAATAAAATGTGCTCACAATGTAAAATGGCTCTGCTTCTCCATGCAGTGCACTCCAGGAGCAGTGAGGGAGATAAAAAAAAACATTATGAGTGTGTTAAACACAGTAGAGGAGATGTATAATCAAATCATAATATGGAATTTAACGGGTGTTGACAGTTGAACTTACCTCCTTTGCGTCATCTCCTTACTCACCAACTTTGCAGAGCTCTGCTGGAGTGAGCCCAGGTACTCCACGAAGAACATTGCCTCATTCCACAAGGCAATGTTGTCACGCCGGAGGTCGGTGGCCACGGTGTGGTACTTGAGGAATCTGTCAGAGGAAGAACATGTATGTAAGTATCCATATGTACATAAACTTGTACATGCCACCATGACAATAGTGGGAGGACTGAACTTCCTTGAAGAAAACAGATACGACAATACAACACAAACCTACAATATACTGTTAAAAATCTACATGCTACCAACCTCTTCAGGCTCTTCATGTAGTTGACCTGAGTCTGCCTGGAGAGACCAGCCTCAGTCAGCTCCCGAAAGAAGAGCTTCGTCTTCTCCCTCTCCCTCAGAAATTCAAGGGATGGCTCTTCAGGGTTCACAAAAAACATGAACCTGCTGACGTTTTCCACCTGGAAAATAAAATCGGCATTACTTAATGAATATATTGCGTAGATATAAAGCTCCAAAAAATAATAGAGTGAACTTTTATGGGAGACCTCACCATCTGCTTGAAATTCTCATTCAGGAGATCCTTCTCCAAGTATGCGGCGAAGCCCTTCAGGAGGGGATGGTCCAGAGAATGTTTCCGGTACAGTCCCTTCTCCTGCATCATGTGCCTGGAGGTCTGTGGCCACTGCACCTCCCGGGTACTGCCATGTGGAAAACATATTTCGTCTTAAAATTGCACCTTCAATTGGCTCACAAGCAAAAGCAAAAGGTATCAATGAAGCTGCAAATCCGAGACACTCATACTCACACTTGAAAGATCTCGCCGTTGCTGACACTGACTGCGTCCTCCGACTGCTCAGTCGCCGAGCTCTCCGGTCGCTGCACGGTTGTACCAGCCATCACAGGAACACTGCTGGTCTGCGCCGCTACTGCTGGGGAGGGGGTGTCAGGCACCACCATGTGGCGACGCTCCAGCTCCTGGATCATCCTTTCAGATAAATAAGTAAATAAAAAACTCTTAGTAAATGTCATACTGAAGAAACGACGCGAGATGTGTAAAAAAGACTGAAGAGTTTTCCCACCAACCTGCTCATAGGATTAGCATCATCCATAATGTCTCGCAGGTGCCTGTAGCTGAACACCCTGCCCCACTGCAGAACTTCAAGCACATCCTGCTTTGCCTTCTCCACTACTTCTTGGATGGCTTCTTTCGAAGATCTCTTCATGCACACCCTAGTCAGATGAACCGAGAGGCTTGCCTGTGTCTTCTTGCACACGGGGCAGAGCAGGAAATGCCTGTTGGAAGTACTGCGGATAAAAAAACAAACAAAAAAAAAACAATTAACAGTTTTATGTAACAGTCAAGGAAGTGTTACTTAAGATTAGATTTAATTCATGATTTTCAGGACCCATTCCAGTCATCATCATCAACATTGTTCATTCCTCAGTGGTTTGGATAAATAACATTTGCATATCTATTGTCATCCTGATGGGTCCCAGACTGAGAAAAGTAATTAGTAAACTACATGATCACAAATACTGAAACATGTTTACTAATTAGTTACATTTATATCAAGCAATACAAGCCCTTTGTGATCACTGCAAATAAAAAAATGGTATTCTACACTTTAATACCATCTTTACTACTAATTTAAAGATAATTAGTATAAAATACATTTTATTTGCATTGCACTTTATATTTTAGCAATCTCAAAAGTGCTACAGAAAAAAAATAAAGAGATAAAACAGGAGAATCTATAAAGTACCTTAACAAAATGCCTTTCTAAAAAGATGAGTTTTTAGTAATTAAAAAAAGTTGCTTCGAAATATTGTTTTCGTTTTGTAGTGGATGCAATTTAAGTTTTAACAATAGTAGTCAGTTTAAGAGACTTAAGCACAGTGTCAGTTTATCCGCAGTTTCTACACATTCAAATGCAATCATAAATTGATCATAACTTACGCCTTGGAAGCCATTCTTGACGAGTTCTTCGACAAAAGATGAAATCTTGAGCAGAATCTGGAGCTCTTGTCTCGCTGGAAGCAGAGGTAGAGTAACTGTACATGCGGAGGTCTCCTCTTAATATACCATTCTGACCGCGTTCCCTCCCCCCCTCGTAGCCCCGCCCACCCCAGCCCCAGTGTCATTCTGAGGGACACTTTGAAAGACAATTTCAAAAAATGTAACTTTTAAAAAGGATAAGAACTGAATTTATATTTCTAAATAAAGTGATAAATCGATAGTGCAGTTCTAAAACTTCTGCACCAATTCGCCACCACACCACAAA
Source organism: Paramormyrops kingsleyae (assembly GCF_048594095.1). Taxonomy (NCBI): domain Eukaryota; kingdom Metazoa; phylum Chordata; class Actinopteri; order Osteoglossiformes; family Mormyridae; genus Paramormyrops; species Paramormyrops kingsleyae. Next base: position 14,465,381 of record NC_132821.1, on the reverse strand, counting down.
TATATAGTGTATACTATAATATAATTTACTCAAACAACAGATCCCTCATGTTGCTTGCTCATACACATTTGATTTGTGTCTGTGTTTGCCATTTCAAAACCATGTTGTGACTCTTGGCTGACTTTAATATAAGCTATTGGAGCTGTAATAATTTCCGTTTTACAATACCTTGATTAATGTGGAAGATCGTAATTTAACATACATAGGATGATAATAAAGAATGTTTGCTTTCTTATGCGTCGGTCACGCTAAGCAACCGCAACGCCCCGCATACCATCGGAAAGCTACAGCGATTCTGAGCAATTGTAGCGGAGAAATTTCGCCCCGCCTTGGTAGGGGAAAACTGGCGGTTATTCTACCCAGGGAGACTAAGTAATGAGAGGATCTGAGTCCCCCACCCCGAGTTCTTTTAGTCCCAGTATTTGCGTGTGCAAATATGTTTTACCCGTCCTGCTGCGGGAGGGTGTTGGAAGGCAGGTTCAGGGGACAAAAATGGACACGGTGGCACCCTGAAGTATATACGTTTTCGGCCGGGTACCGATATAATCTGCCGACAACCCTGCACTCCCAAAACCTAGCACGTCGGGTGCGACGCCCCTACCCCCGGGTAGTTACACAATGTTTGAACGCATAAACCACCCTAAACACAAACGAGTGATTTATTGTAAACGGAAAGGTCGCTTTTCTAATCTTAAACTGTTTGTATTTCAGTGCCTCCTCTGCAGAAGAGGGAACCATCTGTGCTACCCGTGGCGCTGTCCGGATCAAATCAACGGACCGACGTTAAAGATGCTGCAGTTATTCATGTTACACAGTTTACATACCGCTGACACCAATGCCAACTGAAACCAACCATGATGGAGAGAATAAAACCGCTATCAGTCCTACAGCCGAGTCCGAATCCTATGGATGAGACTTTTATGTTGCAGAGAATCAATATGTAAAAAGCATTTTCTCATATGAAAGGTAAACTTCAGTGTCTGGAGCTTATCCCAGAAGCTACGGAAACAAGGTGAGGAACAACCCAGGATGGGGGGCCAGCCCATCGCAGGGCACACTGACACTCACTCACACATGCACACCTATGGGCAATTCAGTAATTCCAATTAGCCTCAGCATGTCTTTGTACTGTGGGGGGAAACCAGAGTACCTAGAGGAAACCCCACAACAACATGGGGCGAACATGCAAACTCCACACGCATGTAACCCAGAGGGAGACTCAAACCTAGGTCCCAGAGGTATGAGGCAACAGTGCTAACCACTGCACCAACATGCCACCCCAGGAGACATTTAATAGTTATTTAATTAAGGCAACACGTTTTGAAAAGCATTCAGAATTGCAAGTTTTTATTTTAGTTACAACTAGTAAGTAAACAGTCTAACATCACACAAAAAGGAATAAAAAATATCTAATCATTCATTTCATTACCTAAGACACTGTTAACGAGTCAAAAGACAGACCAAAAGCTATTGCATTTGTTATCACACACAAGTCGCATTGGAGGAATGCATTATTTTCGTGGATTTCCATTATCTCAAAAACTAGAACCAATTCAGCAAAATTTTTGATTTCAGCACCCTCAAAATACTATAAATCCATTCAAAAAACCTTGGCACCTGAATTTTTTTTTTGTAGACCTGTGTAATATATGCTCACCTACAGCAAAGACTCTTAATGTTAATGCTTCTTAATATGTAGTTGTCCTTCATCCAACTAGTTTTAGAGCAACACATCAAAATGTTAGGCACATTGTAGAAAGAGTCTGTCCTCCTGTTGCTGCCAGGACTTTTGTTTGATTGATGGCAGTTTCACACCTACATATGACCTGGTTGAGAGATCCCGAATTTTTGGAGTTCATTGATGAACAGATAGATTATTATTTTGAAATGAACACAAATTAAACATCTGCTTCAGTCCAGTGGGAAGCATTTGAAGCCTTCATAAGAGGATGAATGAGTAGCTATACAAATTATAAATACAAACATTGTCAAGTAGAAATGGTAGACCTTGAAAAGAAAATAAAGAAAATTGAATTTGAAGTATACCAAAAAACTTCACCTGATCTTCTTCTGGAGCTGCACAAATTGAAGATGAAATATAACAAACTTTCATTGGAACGCGTAAAGAAAAGCTTGCTAAGACTCAAACAGACTTATTATGAAGGGGGGGAGAGAGCGGGCAAGTTACTGGCTTGGCGTATTAAGCAGTTACAAACTGAAAGAGCCATAAATTCCATTCAGATAAAGGAGAGTGAGGTAACATCGGATCGGATCAGGCCATTACCAGTATGAAAGAAGGGAAGACCCCAGGGCCTGATGACATACCAATAGAGTTATATAAAATTTTCCATCATAAATTAATTGGCCCCCTTTTAGACATGTTCCTGGAATCCTTGGAAAATGGGGCTTTGTCTCCCTCTTTGAATATGGCGATAATAACTCTGCTGTTAAAACCCGGCAAGCCACCAACTGCTTGTGGTTCATACTGTATAGACCCATCTCTCTTCTGAATAATGATTTAAAGATTCTTTGCAAGGTGCTAGCAAAAAGATTAGAAATACATTTGCCTAGGCTTGTTAACATGGATCAAAATGGCTTTGTTTGGGGGAGGCAAGGATTGCATAATATTCGTAGAGTATTAAATATATTACATGAGAAATCGAATACTTGTGATAATGCATTTCTGTCATTAGACGCTGAAAAAGCGTTTGATAGGATTGAGTGGCAGTACCTGTTTAAAACTATGGAAAGAATGGGGTTTGGGGATGGGTTTTTGAAATGGGTACGGATCCTGTATACTAACCCTTCAGCTGAGATAATAACAAATGGAATAATATCTGCCTCTTTCAGACTCCACAGGGGAACACGCCAGGGCTGCCCGCTCTCTCCCTTACTTTTTACCCTAGCGACGGAGCCACTGGCTATGGCAATCCGTAACATATACACATTTCAGGTATTACAATTGGCCCTTCAGAACATCGTATCTCACTATATGCAGATGATATTGTTATATTCCTTTCCAATTTAAAACAATCTATCCCAGCATTGCTAAATTTGATTGAAACATTTGGAGAATTCTCAGGCTATAAAATTAATAATTCTAAATCTGTGTTGATGTTCCTTCATAAAGCGGAAAGGCTTCTCCCCCCAGTTCAGACACCCTTTAGAATTTCACAAGACGGTTTCATTTATCTTGGGATTGAAATTACACCAACTGTTAATGAAATTGTATCAGCTAATTATAAGCCTGAATCAGATTCAATAATTGGTCTGCTGAACAGGTGGACAAAACTCCCCATCTCTCTGATTGGCCGTGTTAATATATTATAAATGTCAATTCTGCCTAAATTGTTATACCTCTTCCAATCCATCCCACTTCCTCGACATTCCTCTTTTTTTGTCCTAATGAAATTTTGCTCAAATTAGAGCAGCAATGTTTTACTTTGAGAAGGATTACCCTCCAACCTGGGAATCTATAGAGGCTCATTCTATTTCAATTCCTTTGAATTTATATCTTTATTCAGCAAATGTTAAAAAGTTGATTAAGTGCACAAAAAATCCATATACCAGAAGTACTATAAGGGTTTGGTTTGAGGCACTTACTCATTTAGGTGAATTAACACGACTTTCATGCTTTTCACTTTTGGTAATGAAAATTTCCATCCTGGTAGGGTAGATCCAGGTTTTACAATCTGGTCGACTCAAAGTATTAGCAAGGTGTCTGATCTCTATAATGAAGGAAAATTCATGTCCTTTGAAGGAATTAGGACAAGGTTTAGAATTCCGCAAAAACACTTTTTCAAATATTTGCAATTACGTAGCTTCATTCAATCAAGGCAAGGCCAAAGCCTGGTTGAGCCTCCTCTTTCTACTTTGGAAAATATTACACTTAAATGTTTGAAAGGTAGAGGTCAAATATCTCTATTATATAAACAATTTGTAGCAAATTCTAAAGAATCATTTAATGACAGACTTCAAGCATGGCGATCTGACCTGCAGGTTAATATAACCGAGAAAGAGTGGCAAATCGTATGTTTAAAAGCCCAAACCCAGACAATGAACACTCATCTGAGACTGCTTCAGTATAAATGGATAGTAGACAATATATCACTCCAGTCAAGTTATACCATTTCAACCCGAATATTCCTGATGAATGCTATAAATGTAAGCATGAGAAGGGAACTTTATTTCATTGTATGTGGGAATGCACTAAAGTTAATTGTTTTTGGGTTAAAATATTGAACATCGTAAGTAAAATCACCGGTAAAGTAATTCCTATTGAACCTAAGCTGTGTATATTACATATTTGTCCTTTGAATTTTAAAATTACCAAACATGGAAGATTGCTGCTGATTCTTTGTCTGCTGGAAGCCAAACGTGTAATTGCATGCTCTTGGAAAAAAGAAGAATGTCCTGACATGCCTCAATGGATAAAGGGGATGACTTCATTTCTTGCTTTAGAAAAGATTACCTACTTTTTGAAGAACAGACTTTGTGTGTTCTGGTCCATCTGGAAGGTGTTCTGTGACTACTTGCAGAGTCTGAATGGTGACTCTTTTGTGGAACTGATGGACATTGAGAGTATATAGACAAGTATCCTATAGTTACATAGTTTATTTTATATCGGGTTATAATAGAAAACTCGAACGTTGTATTAATCTTTATGACAAAGTTTAAAAATAAAAATTGTTTGGGAAAAAAAAAGTTTCACTTATAGTAATGTTTTTTCAGAGCATAACGTTAGACCTTCTTATGCATTAACATTAGCCTAATAGTAATAAACCACACAGGCTAAATGGCGTATTAATTTCAGAAAGGCACAATTTATTCATGATAAAATGAGAATGGAAACATAGAGAGTTAATCTCCTTGGAAAATAACCATGATCGATTTTACCTCACCAAATAAGCCTGGTTTAAATAGAGAACTTAGCTTATCTTGCTAGTTAAAGTGACGAACGTTGACTATACCGGCCTCAGAAGGACAATGGTACAGTACGTAATTCAACTTATAAAGACGTCAGCTTGCATTAATAGATGAAACACTTAAACGAATAAATGAAGGTTGTAAAATAACGCATTTTCAACAGGCTAGACTTCTGCTGACTACTTACTTTGACCAATGCACAACAAACAGTACCATGACAGACGAACACAACGAACATGTCACTCAATGAGAATGAATGACGCAACCGACTGGCTGCTTCTAGCGCCGAGGTGATTTAAATGGTACGGTCCACATTAGGGGTGTCTGAAATTGTTTTACATAGAGGTGAGGTTAGCTTTTTCTTTTTTTTTTTTTTACAACAAAAGAAAAACGTTAAGACCCCCCCCCCCAAACTGCTATTTTTGTCTCTTTGGGGGGGGGTCTGGATCTTGATCGGGGGTACGTACCCCCCAGTACCCCCCGTAATTCGAACCATGCGTGACAGGATAACCAATCAAGCATCGAATAGTTTCAAACGTTCGTCTGTGGAAATAGCAAAAGAGGATGTTTTATATAAAAAAAAACATGAAAAGCAATAAAAACACTTATTAAAGATATTAGCAAGGTTTAGCATACAATCTTATGATGTAACTAAAATTGTAATCATGAATATTTCCATAAGTAACTAATTTAATTACACTTTTTTCTTTAGTAACTGTAACGGATTACAATTACATTTTTTTTTGCATTTAAATTACAAAGCTCCGTCAAGATTACTCACGTTAACTCTTACAAACTCTGTAAACAAACTCTGCGCGACCGCTACAGTCTGGTTCAAATGTTCATTCAGTCCGAACACACTTCAGAACTAAAACAGTCTCTGACATTCAGATAAAACGTCAAATCTGATATATCAGCACCTTGCATTTCGCGGACAGAAGGCTGAATGTATCTGCTTCCAACAACAAGTCATTTCGTTCATAAAACGCATTTGCTGCAGCGATTTTACGAGGATACGCAGACCATCTGTGACTCCTGGTATTAATCCATTGGAATTTTAACCTTGTATTCTACACGCAGGCTAGGTGTCTGATGTGAAGTACCGGGGAGCAGTGGCGGTTCTACACGGAGGCCTAGGGAGGCCCGTGCCTCTGTAGACATGTCCCTGGCCACCCCTGTGGCCCCCAAGTGCTGACCAAATAAAAAAGTATGAATTAATTATGATTTTACACACGAGCGCCAAAAGCGGAACTAATGCGACGCATCGTTCTACACGGGTAAATTAGAGCGGCGCACCCAAACACTGTGGTGCTGCTCGGTGAATGAGAGCGCAGCAACAGCTAGAACCACTCTTGGATAGTGGAGCTACGATTAATTTCTTCTGTAGCAAGAGTCGAAGGTAAGCAAAACAATTTCATCTCTTGAGTGACTTGTTGTTCTTGCACATAACCGTGTTACTTTTGTTTTTCACACTGATAATGAAATCAAGTTTGGAAATGGCTGGTCTCGAGATGTTTAAAAACTTGGTAACACTTTTATATTTGTTACTGTATTTGTTAATCTTTGTTAACGTTAGTTAATAAAATTATACAGCTGTTCATTGTTAGTTCATGTTAGTTCACAGTGCATGAACTAATGTTAACAAGAATTTAATAAAGTATTAGTAAATGTTGAAATTAACATTAACAAAGATTAATAAATGTTGTATACGTGCAGTTCATTATTAGTTCACGTTAACTAATGTCACTGTGCCCCTCTATTTAAACACTGGCCCCTTCTTGGCCCCCCTAGTAAAATTTGTCTAGATCCGCCACTGCCGGGGAGAGTGGTATTCAGCGGCTGGGTAATATAGCCGACAACAGTAGGGAATAGGCGGCGCGATTTTTCATTGGCTAGGCTCAAAAATATTCAAAATGTAATAAAAAACAGTGACACCAATGAGTACATGCAAACGTGAAAGTATGAGCCCAGAAGCTATTTCTATTAAATTTAAATCACATTTTATTAAATTTAAATTACATTGAAATTACAGTTAAACGTAGTCACACGGGACTGCAAAATCAAAGCCGGCGCTCCACCTTCTGGTCATTGAAAGGTACTACACAGGCGCGCACCCACCACGTAAACAAAATGCATTTCTTTCACTCACGAAATACATTTCGTCTACAAAGTGACGTTCTTCCATTCAGCTCCAGTGGAGATCTTGGAAGAGTAGTTTACGTGCATAAGCAGTTGTTTACGTGCATAAACAGTTGCTTACGTGTGTAAGTTCTAGAACCCAGAGTACAAATTTGATCGTTGTTGGACGATCATCTCAGTTTGACATTTTCTGCAACACGCATTAACTGCAAACTTCTTTTAGTCACCAAAATGTGCAAGGTTAAGAGAGTAGTCTACCGTGTGGAGGTCTTTTATGAGCAGGGGGGCGTTACACGGTGTATCGAGTTCACCATCACAAAGGGCAGAAAAAGGTGCTTTGTCAAATATGACGCACCAAATGCCATCGTGAAAGCAGGGTCTGAGTGGAAGTTTGCTGGGCAGTACTTTGTGAGAAGTATTGTCCAGAATTTTCTCTCATTGGACCACACTCTGCATCAGTGCCTGGAAGCATGCAGCCCTCCTGCTCACGATGATTTCTGCAGCCCAGCTGCAGAGACTGAGACAGGTAGGCCTACTGCATCACCTGTAGATCACACACCTTTCCACTGAGTGACTAGCCTGTGCCCATGGGCTAAGCTGAGGAAGGAGGTAAAAAAAAGTGGAACAAATGCCTGTACTCACCATGCAGTATTGTTTTCAGGTGTGGGACCTGAGGCAGACAGTGAGGGAGACGCCACTGAAGCTGTGGGTAACAGACGTGAGAGTTCTGTCCTCGTTGAGGTCCCAGAGACCAGCATCAAGGTACTGAGTTTAATCTTAAGGGGGCAGTTTCCCAGACAGGGTTTAAATTAAGTCAGGGGTTGGCCTTAAATCTGGAATAGTTAATCATGGTTTTAAAAATGATTAATTACTGATTACTGCACTATGACTTGTAGTAGACGATCAATTTAAAATCACCTATACTAGTCTGAATTAGCTGAACTGAGGTTGTCTTTAAATGCAATTTATAGGCAAATGAAGAACCCGATCAGTTGGATGATTCACCGCCTGGAATAACAGAGAGCCAGCCAATGTTGGAGAACATCTCAACTGACGACCATCCGGAGGGTTCAGATGAGGTGTCACACACATCTACCTCAAGTACGTGAGAACATTTCACTTTGCCTTTTCTTTCTCTACTTTAAAACTTTCATTTACTTCTGTGTCATCTGACATGAAATATCTCTTCACACAATCTGCATTTATTTGACCATACATATGGACTTTTCTTGTTTCAAGGACAAAATGATGTGGACAGTACTCAAGACCTGCAAGTTGATTCACCGCTCACATCTGCAGGAGCAAGGGTGGCAGTGTCAGCCAGTACTGCTCACCAAAGACTCTCTCTCCAGGAAAGGCTGGCAATTGAATTTTATGAGCAAAAGCTAAAGTATCTGCAGGAAGAGCATGATATTAAAATGAAGATTCTTCAGTTACAATTGGAAATGCTGATGGAGAGAAAGATGCAACAGTCTCAGATGTCTCATCAGTACCAGAAACAAAATAAATAAATATTGTCATCTTAACTCATGTTGGATGTTATGGCTGTTTCTGTATCATACCAGATAAAATGTACACTTCTGCTTTTAAAATGTATTTGCTCATTGAATAAGAAAATTTATCTGATCCGAGTAGAACGATGAAAATGTAAATAAAGTCAACAATGTGGCACAATGCAAAAGCATCTCTGTATGCAAGTCCATCTCTATAGTCTGTTGTAAATGGTGGAACATCTGCATTGTTGTCCTCTTCTCTTGGAGGATCTGGGCATCCATGCATTTCAGACATTTGTGAAGGACAGCTGTTGCAGTGATGACAGTGCAACAGCTTCTTAATTTGAACCAAAGTGCTTTCCCGAGGCACTGACATTGACTCTTCCAAACACCAAACGTGCTCTACTAGACTGCTAGTGTGCATGAGCCTGGTTGTAGTGACATCACTCAGCTGTTGGGTGAGAGCATGATGTAAACACAAAATTCTTCTGAGCATACGCACTGTCGTCAAGCAATATTCCATTATGCTCTCCTCTTTCAAGCTGAGTATACAGAAATGATTTAATGGAAATTCACAAATCATGAGTTGCATCTTTCCAATGTTCAAGGATGTTTGAAAACTGTAACTTTGATGTGCGTACACCTTGCGCAATTATGGAAAAAAAGTTTTTGCGGTTCCTATATTCCTCAGCATTTAGAGGTAGAGGTATATTTTATGGGAAGATGAGTTCCGCCTGTGTCTTGTACTTAGTCTGAGCTGTAGGGTCAGAGAAGATTATGTAATGTGCTCTTAATTCACATATTGCCCTGTATACTGTGAATGACACTACACCAGTACCCAGTCTCTTGGTGAAAAGTGCCACACGCTAAAAACCTTAAAGTTATAAGTACCTGGACACAAGCCGGAACAGATTTTCCTCTTTGGATCATAGATGGAAGCCTGGCCTCCAAAAGAGAAATGATCTCCATTGCATTTTCTTTATGCCTTCAAAAATGATTTTGAAAATTACATTCATGAAAATGTTGCAATGGGTCATTTCTGTCAGCAAGAACTTGTCTATCTGGTGGTTGTCAGGACAGAACACTCAGAGGGAGTGGGGAGAGTCGGGCGGAGCGGAGCTGTAACAAAGACAAGGGTGAGAATCGCTCGGAAGTGGCATGACCAACAATAAGTTTAAGTAGTTGGGTAGGCGTGGTGCTAATTAATTGCAGCCGCGCCGTCAGCCGTCATGACAGTGGTACTCGTTGATCTTAACTGACATAGGTTAAATAATCCATGTGTTTTTTCTGACAAGCAGCATTAATCTGAAGTTAAACCTGCCTCCTTGGAGGCTTAATTTAAGGCATCATTTACTCCTGCAGTCACTCTAATCTTCCATCAGGAAATTGGCTCAATTAGTTCAGGACTAGGCTAAGTCCAAAACTGTTTCAATCCTTGACTGAGAAAGCATACTTCAGTTATTCTGGATTAAAAGACCTTTTTATTCTAGGACTAGGCTTAGTCTCTGTCTGGTAAACCGGCCCAATGAGTTTAATGCTTGCTGGACTAATTTGTTTCAGAGTCATTAGGAGTTATTGCAGTTCAGTTCAATTCAATTTTATTTATATAGCGCTTTTAACAACAGTCATTGTCACAAAGCACTTTACGTTTAACCGGCCAGAACCCCAGCAAGCAAGCCTGAGGCGACAGTGGCAAGGAAAAACTCCCTCTAGCAGGAAGAAACCTTGAGAAGAACCTAGACTGGGAAGGGGACCCCATCCTCCTCTGGGCGACCGGGGAGCATGAAAGGCGAGTCTAATGACTTGTCCACCCTGTCTGAAATCCTCAACCATAGTCCCCTTACCAAAAAAATCATCCGTAACCTGCCTGAATGACTACCGGCCAGTAGCGCTCACCCCAGTCCTGATGAAGTGCTTTGAAAGACTGGTCCGGAGTCATATCATGTCCTTTATCCCTCCCACCTTTGATGCCTACAGAGCAAATAGGTCTACGGAGGATGCGGTAGCTGTTGCTCTTCATGCTACCCTGTCCCATCTGGAGCATCAGGGGAACTACGCACGTCTCCTCTTTATTGACTTTAGCTCTGCTTTTAACACCATCCTCCCCCACAGACTGGTGTGCAAACTGTCACACCTGGGACTCCCCTTCTCCACCTGTCTGTGGATTAAGGACTTCCTGACAGACCGTAAACAAAGGGTTAGGGTGGGCCCCCATATCTCCTCAGCAATCACTGTCAGCACTGGCTCCCCCCAGGGCTGCGTGCTGAGCCCCCTGCTCTTCACGTTGTACACACACGACTGTGCTCCCGCCCACAACAGCAACACCTTTGTCAAATTTGCAGATGACACCACTGTGGTGGGGCTCATCTCTGGGGGAGAGGAGTCTGCTTACAGGCACGAAGTGGCGCGGCTGACATCGTGGTGCACTGACAACAACCTGCTCCTGAACATAGCAAAGATCAAGGAAATTGTTGTGGATTTCAGGAAAAAGAAAACAGACACCAAACCACTTTACATCAGTGGGGACTGTGTGGAGAGGGTGTTGGACTTCCGCTTCCTGGGTGTTCGTATCACTGACGACCTGTCCTGGGGCGCAAACTCAACAGAACTGAGAGTCCTCAGGAAAAACAACATCTCTCAAAAACTGCTGGTGTCCTTCTATCGCTGTTCCATTGAGAGCATCCTGTGCTACTGCCTCTGCGCGTGGTTTTCCAGCTGTACACTAGCACAGAGAAAAACATTACAGAGGATCGTAGGAACCGCCCAGCAGATCATCGGCTGTCATTTACCCACTCTAGAAGAACTGCACAACTCACGCTTCCTCAGCAGAGCGAAAAACATTTTAAAAGACCCCTCACACCCTGCTCATGATCTGTTCCAACTGCTAGCATCAGGCAAAAGATATAGGAACATTAAAGCTAGGACAAATGGACTATACAGCAGCTTCTACCCTGTTGCCATCAGGGCATTGAATATCAGTTAATTTTTTATTTATTTTTTTCTTAACCTCAATTCTACCTCATGTGCAATAAGGACTCGTGCAATATTGTCCCATGTAGAGTGAATGTTGTCTACACTGACATGTTGTTATTTATATAAATTCTTTATGTCCGACATGGGGGTTGCACCTAATTACGTTGTACTTGTTACAATGACAATAAAGTTATTCTGATTCTGAAACTGCATTAACATTGACAATAATTTGATTCCATATAAAAACATAAGAACTATACAAACGAGAGGAGGTGTCAGGGCTCGGCAAGGAAGCAGCAGAGCAAGCCGTGCTTACGGGTAATCAGGGGTTTATTTGAGAAAGCGACAGACAAGCAGGGACATCCAACGTGACAATACAATGACAGATCTGGGGAAGACAGACTGAGACTCGGACTAAATACAAAAGACTAGGCAGAAATAACAGGACACAGATGATCACAATTGGTAATCACACGAGGTAACGAGGTGGGCGTGGCACACATCGGGATCGAACGGAGCGGATCGTGACAGAACCCCCCCCCAAAGGCGCGCACACCGGGCGCGCTCGAGGGGAGGCGACGGACGAGACGGGGGAACAGGACCTGGAAGACAAAAGCAAAACATCAACGAGACACCGGAAACAGGACAGAGACACAGAACAGGAACAAGGACCAGAAAAACGACAAGACCCGACAGAGGACAGGGAACGCGGACAGGCAGACAAAGAAAGGAGACAGAGAGGGGACAGAAAAAGGAGGAACAAAAGGGCCAGGAGTGAACAGAGGAGACAGAGAGGGACGAGGAACGAAGGCAGGAGGGACAGACGGAAACGGAGGAGACACAGAGGGACGAGGAGCAGAAACAGACGGGACGGAGGGAAAGGGAGGAGGAGCCAGGGGAGCCCGAAGGAACCCAGGCGGGCGACGGGCAGCGGCCGGAGGGGCCGCAGGCGAGAGGGAGAAGGGAACCGAAGGGGACCACCCAGGGGCCAAGGGAACGGGACGAGGGAGTGACGGAGGGGACACGGAGGGAGCAGGAGGGAACACCGGTGCAGGCAGGCAGAAGGGGGAAGCCGCGGCAGGCGGAGGCGCAGCCGGAGCCGGCGAAGGCGCCGTCCGACGCCAAGCCGGAGCAGGGGGGCCCGGAGGCGGCCGACACGGAGCCGGAGGCGGGACCGAGGACCGGCACCGAGGAACCAGGGGGGGACCCGGAGGCGACCGCCGACCCCGAGCCGGAGGACCCGCAGGCAGCCACCGAGCCACAGCCAGGGGCCGAACGGGCGAGCTAGGGGGCAGGGCGGGCGGGACCCGGGCCCGACGCCTGTGTCCCCGTCCCTTGCGGGACACCGAAAGGCGGGGTCCAGGGGGCTGTTGACCTCGCCGGGGCGAGGGAGTCATGAGGGAGGTCATTCCTGGGCGGACAAGAGTCAAGGCCTCAACCGGCGGGGCAGCCAGAGCCGCTGGCGTGGCCGCAGGCGGGGCCGCGGGCAGAGCGGCGGCCTCAGGCGGGGCCGCGGGCAGAGCGGCGGCCTCAGGCGGGGCCGCGGGCAGAGCGGCGGCCTCAGGCGGGGCCGCGGGCAGAGCGGCGGCCTCAGGCGGGGCCGCGGGCAGAGCGGCGGCCTCAGGCGGGGCCGGCTGGACAGGCGAGCCGGGCTGGGCCGGCTGGACAGGCGAGCAGGGCTGGGCCGGCTGGACAGGCGAGCAGGGCTGGGCCGGCTGGACAGGCGAGACGGGCTGGGCCGGCTGGACAGGCGAGACGGGCAGGACCGGCGAGCAGGGCTGGCCGGACAGGACAGGCGAGACGGGCAGGACCGGCGAGCAGGGCTGGCCGGACAGGATAGGCAGGTCAGGCGAGACGGGCTTGGGTGTGTGGCCAGCAGGAGGTGCCGCAGGCAGAGCAGGCACCTCGGCGGGCGTGGCCGCAGGCGGGGCCGCGGGCAGAGCGGCGGCCTCAGGCGGGGCCGCGGGCAGAGCGGCGGCATCAGCAGGCAGCGCAGCCGCGGGCAGATCCGGAACATGCAGGTCCGGATCAAACAGGTCCGGAGCAGGCAGGAGGGGTGCTGAGCGCGTAGGCGCCCTCCCTTTAAGGGCTCTAGCGACCCGGGGAATAGCGTCCCTAACAGCGCGTATTCCACCCTGACCCAGGCGCGCCGGCCGGTAATTATACGCCTCCAACGGAGGCGGCTTCTCCTCATCACGAGGCTTACCAGCAGGGCTGAGCGGGTAGGTGGCAGCGGGGTTCTCCCAGGCGGGGAGCAGAGAGCAGGCTCCTAGGTAGAGCGTCGGGGCTGCTTCCGCCAGCTCTCTGCTCCGCCTCTCCCGGCTGCTCGTGAGGTGCTGGCTCAGGCGGCGAAGGCATTTCCGTGCCCTCTGCAGCGGGTACTGTTGCCCGGGCGGGCGTTCCTTTGCCAGGAGGTCCGCGCCCTGCTGGGCTAGCTGCAGGGCCGCGGGGTCCTCCTGGACCTCGGGCTGGGATCGCCAGTACACAAAGTCTTGCAGGAGACCGAGCCGGTGGTGCTCGGTCTCCCGCGTTGTGTTGTTGCGGAGATCTGTCATTCTGTCAGGGCTCGGCAAGGAAGCAGCAGAGCAAGCCGTGCTTACGGGTAATCAGGGGTTTATTTGAGAAAGCGACAGACAAGCAGGGACATCCAACGTGACAATACAATGACAGATCTGGGGAAGACAGACTGAGACTCGGACTAAATACAAAAGACTAGGCAGAAATAACAGGACACAGATGATCACAATTGGTAATCACACGAGGTAACGAGGTGGGCGTGGCACACATCGGGATCGAACGGAGCGGATCGTGACAGGAGGCCATTCGGCCCATCGAGCTCGCTTGGGGAGAACTTAACTAATAGCTCAGAGTTGTTAAAATCTTATCTAGCTCTGATTTAAAGGAACCCAAGGATTCAGCTTGCACTACATTAACAGGAAGACTATTCCATACTCTGACTACACGCTGTGTAAAGAAGTGCTTCCTTAAATCCAATTTGAAATGTTCTCCCGCTAATTTCCACCTATGACCACGAGTTCTTGTATTTGAACTAATGCTGAAGTAACTATTCGGTTGAACAGCATCCAAACCTGTTAGAATCTTATAGACCTGGATCATGTCCCCCCTCAGTCTCCTTTGCTTGAGGCTGAACAGATTTAGCTCAACTAACCTTTCCTTGTATGACATTACTCTAAGACCAGGAATCATTCTTGTGGCCCTACGTTGCACCTTTTCTAAGGCCGCAATGTCCTTTTTAAAATATGGCGACCAAACCTGCACACAATATTCTAGGTGAGGTCTCACCAAGGAATTGCATAATCTTAGCATTACCTCCCTTGACTTAAACTCCACACACCTGGAGATATACCCCAACATCCTATTGGCCTTTTTTATTGCTTCCCCGCACTGGCGAGAATGAGACATGGAAGCATCAACATACACACCAAGGTCTTTCTCATATATCAGCTACCTTTATTTCAGTAGGTCCCATAAAATACCTGTACTTTATATTTCTGCTCCCTATATGGAGTACCTTACATTTGTCTATGTTAAATTTCATCTGCCAGGTATCGGCCCAGTCACTAATTAAATCAAGAAAGTTTTAAAGTCCCAGTTGGTTTCATGTAGTTATCTCCAAGGAGTCCAGGTGAGGGTTCAAGTGGTGTAGTGTCGGCTCAGGATCAGCTTGGAAAAGAGAAGATGGAGAAGAGTTATTGCCCTACACCTAACCTAACCTCCGGCAGTACTAAAGTAACTATGGCAGCCTGGCTAAAAGTGAGACCTGGAAGGAAGCACAGACACGAGGGTTTCCAGGGGTTTTGGCGTCAAGCCAAACTACCGTCAACAGTTCAGGTGTTATGGTCACCAGCCCATCACAGGGCAGGGAATAACCCAGGAGTGGGCGCCAACACATCCACCTCGTAACACAATCCTAATTGGCTGCCTACCTGCAAGGATCTATCTGTAGGGGTATGTAGGGTACGCTGAACAATCAGGGCACAGCAGGCTCATCACCCAGGCGGGATTAAAAGCCCTAATGGAGCATTTCAGGCAGAGGGTGAATAGAGATGTACATTATGAGAAGAAAATATGTGCTTTTAGAACATTGAAGCATGTAAATATATTCCTGTAGACCCTAAAAATTGAATTATTAACAGTGAATATGAGCATAATAATGGCCTTTTAAACAACATTAGGTTGCTGTCCATGGTGCTGAAAACCTGGATTGGCAAGTTTTACATGAATTTTTTACCCTCTTTAACTGTAACCCTCTTATTTTGTTGGCAGTGATGCTCTGTGAAGTCTACAGGGGTGGGTATAGAAAGTATTACAGTGGGTAATAGGTGATTTACATTAACTTTTTACCAGTGGCAGAACCAGAGGGGTGTCCGTGGTGGCACTGGACACCCCTGACATCCGATTGGCCACCCCGGGTGCCACCCCAAAGTTTTATTTGCTGCTGGCAGATCCTGATGCTGATTGACATCTCATTTGTCTAAAGAAGTTTTTGAATTTTGCCGGCAACGCTGCTCAAGCTATTTTCAAATCAAAGACGAGCCGAAGACAATAGCATGGTTTCAAGCAGTGGCGGCCGGCCCATAGGGGGCGCTGGGGCACCACCCTCCCTGATAAGAGGGGCTAAAAATGTAAAATATATTTTTACAAATTAAGTTTTTAAATTCGGTTTACCCACCAGTATGTGCCTACATGCGATATGAATAACATATACAACATTTCCCACCTAGTGACATTCATTCACCAGTGAGTTTCTGTCATGGGGCACTGAGAAAAAGCGCCCCTGAGTGCAGCCAAATAGCCCGTCATGTACTGTTGCTAGGGTAAATTAATAAATATGCGGCCAATCAGTCTCTCAGAATTTTATGGTCTTGGGGCGCTGAAAATTCTGCCCCAAGCAGCAGAAAATACCGCGAGATTTAAGTTTCTTTTTTCTTTTGAGGCGCGGTCAATCAGAGTAATAGTGATGGGATTTATGGCTCTGTGAGGGGATCCGGATCTTGGCGATCCGTTCCTTTCAAAGAGCCATTCAAAAGAACGGCTCTTTTGGCTCTTTTTAAATATTTAGTCAGTTTTAAGAAGCCAGCTTTGGGGCATCTCAGTTTATCCTGGAAATAATCACTGGGAGGAATGATGAGGTGAGATTTGTAGTCAAATAATTAAAACTCAGATATCACACACCAATATCTGAGTTTGAATTATTCTGAAATATTGATTATTACCTCATTTGTCATGTGTGGACTATATTCCATAGGGTTGCACAACATCCCTCTGCTTAGACAGTGACATCACTATTTTGGATTTACCTTTAGTACAAAGTGTGTGTATGTGTAAAGCTACGTTGACTTATGTTATTCATACAATACCTACTCACAAATAAACATCAAAAACAAAGCCAGCTGCAATGAATTTCTGTGCAAAACAGCTTTTACTACAAACACTTCCACACAAGAACATTGTTATCACACAAGAACATTTTGATAGAAAACAAAAAATATTTAAAGTTTTAGACATATACTGTAGATAAAATTAGAATAAATAAAATGGAAATGTCTACATACAGTCCACTATTACTACTATAACTACTGTAAACTTTGCAAATAAGAGATCAGCCCCTTCAAGTTTTAAATGCACACAAAATGCAATGTAAATAAATACAAAGCAGTTCCTTACTTTATGGCTTTTTCTGCCTCTCTTTCTTGTCCTTGGGCAAATTTGCATTAAGGAAGACAAGAGCTCTGACCATTTTGGGCCTAAGGCAACTCTCAGAGGGATTCTCTCAGAGGGAACTGATGTCGCCACAACACAAAGCTTCTTGGCCATCAGCTTGCTAAGCCTGGGGTAAACAGGGGCTCGACTCTCCCACCACTTGAGGGGATCCTCATGTGTTGGAAGAAGAGGCTCCTCCAGGTAGGCTCGCACCTCCATGACAGCATCGGCGGTGGGATTCCTGGCTTCCACTGTTCCAGCTACCTGCTCATAGGGGTGGGAGATATAACAATGGGAGATACTATTTTTATGTGATTAGATTAGATTAAATTAGATTCAACTTTTGTCATTACACAGTGTAAGAGAACAGAGTAATGAAATGCAGTTTAGCATTTAATTAGAAGTGACAATAGTAGATTTGCATATGTACAGTATGTGCAGTATGTACAGATTAAATGCAGTGATTTACAGCTAGTGGAAGTTTTAGACTGAGATAGACTGATTTCATTCTAGAGATTTTTAGAGAAAAAAATGTGAATTATTGTTGCCACCCTTACTTCCTCATGGAAATAGCTCCAAACTATTGATCCAGCACCACTGCCTGCTCCTTCCAGTCCTTCCACAGCTGGTTGCTGTTGGATGGGTGTGCCACTGCTAATTCTTGCTGCTGCAGTTGACAGCCTTTGAAACGTCTCATCTGCTGTTCTGCCATCAGGGAAGGCCATCCTCTTAAAACGCGGGTCAAGTGCAGCAGTATCTGCTAGTATGTGGTTGGCATGAATCCTGTGGAATCGCGATGACATACTCGCACACAGACTGTCGATCACACCTTGCGCTGCCGCTGTTGTAGTGTTTCGCCGGAAATCAGCGGTGGCTCTTTGAAGTCCCCTGGCCAGCACTATGACCTTCGAGGCTGTCAAGTAGCTGGTGAAAAGGAAAAAAAAAAAACTTTAATGTTACAATTTTAAAGCTGAAACAATGATAAATATTACAATGTATTAAACAGATATCTATTGTGGTATCAAATATCCATAATTTTTTATCAGGAAATTGGCATGCAGGCTACAGAAATCTACTGACAATGATATATACTCCAGTGTATTACACAGATTTCTAATATGGTATAAAATATTCATAATTTACTATCAAGTACTATGCATGCATGCTAAAGAAATATACTGCTGTGCAACTGAGCTACATACCTTTCTGCACTGAGTTCCACAGTGACTTCCTCAAATGGTTGCAAGATTGTGCACATTTCTTGCACTGTGGTCCATTCCTCCTGGGACAGGTGGCGGACAGGTGCATTGGTGACGGCCAGGGTGGGGATTATGGCATTTTTACTGGCAATAAAGCTTTTCAACATGTAGTAGGTGGAATTCCACCTTGTAGGACAATCCTGTTTCGGTCGGAGCTCCTCCATCTTCATTTGTAGTTGAGTCTCTTTCAGTTTTTGTGCCCCCACGGTGCTTCTGTGAAAGTATTCCACTGCCTCTTTCACCTTATCAATGATGGGCTTTGAAGCTTGCAGGGCATCTCTTACCACCAGGTTAATAGTATGGGCCAGGCATGGTAGGTGCATCCATCCAATGGTTTGTATAGCCTTAGTAACATTTGCCGCATTATCGGTTAGGCAGCACACTACTTTCTTGTCCACCCCCCACTCTGCTGCAACACTAAGCAGCTGTTGTGCAATGTTGTCTGCTGTGTGCCGCTCACTGAATTCAAAACAGTCCAGGAGGCAGGAGGCCACACGGAAATCCTCGATAAAATGGCAGGTTACAGACATATATGATGCTGTCGTTCTTGAAGTCCAACAGTCTGTGGTTAAACAGACAGCTGGTACTTTTGACACCCTTCTCTTCAAAGATGCTGTCTCCCTGTCATACATATCCGTGACCTTCTGGGCTACTGCCTTCCTACTTGGAGGAATGTAGGAGGGGTTGAGCGCCTGTGAATATTTTTTGAATCCTGTGTCCTCCACTATTGAGAAGGGCTGGAAGTCAGTGGCTATCATCTTTGCCAGCTCTTCATCTATCTTCTCCTGTCTTAATGGGGTCAAGACAGGATGTAAATATTGACTGATGGATGTCTGCTTTCTTTTTGGTGGTGCCTGGCCAGGCGATGTGGTGGCCCAGTGGGGTCAGAGGCTGCTGTGGCTGCAGTTGCACTTGATGTGGAGGCAGAGGAGGCAATGGACACATCAGTGTCACTGTTGTTGTCTGAGTCTGGCTCTGCTCTCAAACCTGTGACCTGCAGTGTTGGGTGTTGAGTCTTCAAATGCCTGTGTAAATTATTTGTTGACCCAGACTTAAATGAAATGACTTTTTGACAAATGCTGCATTTAGCCTTACTGTTTTCTTCGCGAGAAAAGTGCACCCAAATGCTGCTCCTTTTCCTCTGGCTCATTTTCAGACGTGTCACGTGTGTGTCTTCTTCCTTCGAACGACCCGCTATTACTGACGTTGGCACTGAGACAGAGAGGCACTCGCACGTGTTTTTTTTTGTTTGTTTTTTTAACTGGAGTAAGCATGTGACGGCAGCGTGCACAAGTCATGGCTCCGCTCCTACCCAATGACAGAGGCATGCAGGGTTTTTTTCCACTGGAGTACTCACGTGAAGGATGCGTGCACAACTATCATCATGCTGTTAGGCAGTAGCACCCCTGCGCTGGGTGCGCTCCTCCCCCTATAACTGTTCTGTCTCGCGGAGGAGCTAATTTGTGTGCATCTGTGTGAAACACGCATAGGAAAAAAAGAACGACAGAAAGAACGGCTCCCCTCCAGCCGCGACTCGGCTCCCATCGTTCATGTTTATGAGCCGTTCAAAAGAATCGGTTCGTTCGCGAACGTCACAACTCTACAGAGTAATGATGGCGAACTTAACGAGCGAAGAGCAGTTTTCACCAAATTCAGTGAGATCCTTATTAATATACCCGTTTACAAGAAGGCCGATGGAGGAGAAAATCCGGGTTAAGGAGTTGGGACCCGACAAGCCTGACCTTATCATTAACCAGCAGACCAAGGAGAAAAATAAGGTCTACAACTGGAGTTTTTGCAGGAGTTGGTTCGAGCGCAAGTCGTGGCTGACAGGCTGTGGAATAGCCAATGCACTTTTCTGTTTCCCCTGCATTCTTTTTAAAAGCGAAAAATGTGATTCAACGTGGACACAGTCAGGACAAACCGACTTGAAGCACCTCTCCGAACGCATAAAAAAGCATGAACGATCAAAAGTTCATATGGAAAATTGCATCAAGCTAGCTGTGCTAGGAAAAATTAGCATAGCAGCGCAGCTGGATGAAGGACACCACGTCGCGGTAAGAAGGCACAATGAAGAGGTTGATAAGAATCGTCATATTTTATCTAAACTCATTGACTGTATTAAGTTTTGTGGTGCTTTTGAACTTGCATTGCGGGGACATGATGAAAGGGACACTTCTGAAAACCCCGGAATTTTCAGAGGTTTAGTCGACTTGATGGCATCCATTGACCGGGACTTGAACGATCACCTTGAAAATGCAACTGTTTTTAGAGGCACCTCAAAGACGGTACAAAATGAGTTACTGGACTGTATGCTGGCAGTTCTGAGAGAAAAAATCTTGGATGAAGTAAAAACAGCTGACTTTTTAGCCATCCAAGCTGATGAAACTACTGACATTTCCACACACTGTCAGTTAGTCCTGGTACTAAGATACATTGACAGCACCCATAATGTCCAGGAGCATTTTTTTGAGTTTATTAAGCTCTCCGTTGCCAACGCGGATGCAATTGCTGGTGCCTTATTGGAAAGGCTGCGCACCATCCTTCCCGAGGGACAAGAAAAGAAGCTGATCGCTCAGGCCTATGATGGGGCATCAGTGATGAGGGGTGCCACTGGAGGAGTTCAACGTAAGGTCCAGGACACCTATGGAAATGCTTACTATGTTCACTGTTATGCCCACCAGTTAAACCTTGTAATGCAACAAGCAACATCCCACATCCCACAGATCAGTCACTTTTTTTCTGATATTGGGGGATTTTCTTCGTTTTTTTCCAAGTCAAGCAAGAGAACGGCAGTGCTTGATGAGGTGGTGGCGCATCGACTTCCAAGTGCATCGGCAACGCGCTGGAACTTCAACATCCGCGCTGTTAACACAGTGTATGAACACAAGGCGGATCTGGTGAAGTATTTGAGATCATCCGGAACAGAGCTGAATTTGACGGCCCCACGAAGAGAGAGTCTGGCGGCTATGTGAGAATGCTGGAAGATAATGATTTCTGTTTTTTCCTGGCCCTCTTCCACAAAATAATGCCACATGTGGACATGCTGTATAACCAGCTGCAGAAAAGGAACATCGATTCTGTCTACATCTCAGGAATCATCCAGAGATTCATTGACAACATGCAGGCTATCAGGTAAGCTATGCATGTATGCACAGTGTTACCAAATGTTAATTCTCTTTGAATAGACTCAAAATAGAATGTTTAATCTCTCATCTTGTTAAAACAATGAATTTATCTGTAACATTATGATGAATTTGAAATGTGCAAATACAAGGACTTATGATTTAACACTAGAAAGACTGACTGGGTCATTGACCCAAATCAAACAAAATCACTGCTATTTCTCATTGAAGTTCTTGCTACAAAAATCTGAAAAAAGTTAGCTTCAGTTAGCTTTCGTTTGACAGCTCATGCATATTTTGGCCAAGCATTTGCCGCAAACAGGACGCTTGCACGTGTCACAGGTAGTGACAGTTTTGTTGCGTTTACAAGCGACCGTGACTTGACAGCTGACTCTTCTCTCAAGTTGCCCTGTCGGTGATGGTGTTATGACTATTATGTTATTGTTATTATGACTTGGTTATCTAATTAATTTGCATGACATTACGTCAATTGACCCAGTCAGTCTTTCTAGGTATATACTGCTGTAAAATACTAATTTCACCAGCAACTTCATTTGTGTTACCATGTTCTGTTCAAGAATGATAAAAAAATAAAAGTCAGATTTTTTCAGATTTTTGTAGCAAGAACTTCAATGAGAAATAGCAGTGATTTTGTTTGATTTGGGTCAATTGACCCAGTCAGTCTTTCTAGTGATATATATATATATATATGGAATAAAATAAGGATGGAGTAAGATAAATAAATAAATAAATAAATAGATATATACAGTACGTATCTGTCTTATACAGTAACCAATTTTCAGAAATGACTTTTAGAACTTATAAATTGTTTCCGTATCATCAGGGAAGCTGTCCCTTCTCTAGTTGAGGGTCAGGAGTACCGGGGACCTGAACAGGAGCCACCCACAAAGAAACGGAGGACATTGGGAGAAGACAGGCAACACCATTTGGCATTGGAGGTAAATACTTGCACCTGCTGACAAATGGATAGAAGGCACAACAACTTATCACCACATTGGCCACAATAGTGCTACTGACTGAAATATACATTGTCATGTTATTATATGAATATATAGTGTAAGCCATATTGGCTCATTACACAATTATAGGTATTCAGGAAAGGAAAGGAGAATTATAGCCTATTGTTATAAATAAAATGTCAAAACCTACTTCTTACCTATTTTTTTATTTATATATCATGTCAGGTATGTGACACCATTATGTGCCATGCCAAGGAGCGGTTTTCCTTCACCAAACACCTGGTCAGTGCCACTCTGCTGCAAGGAGACTTGTTCCCACAACACCACAAGACGTTCCCAGATTCAGCGCTGGATACCACGGTGGAAGCCTATGCCTCACTGGACAAGGCCAGACTTAAAACAGAACTGTCCCTGATTTACAGCAACGAGGAGTTCCAGAGTTGCTGTGGTGCACTGGCTCTATTTCAGGTTCTGATGGAGAATAACCTTCAGGACACATTTACTGAAACTGTAAGTCTTCTCAACATCCTCATCACCACACCGATGACAACATCTGAATCAGAGAGGTGCTTTTCAACTTTAAAAAGACTAAAAACTTTCCTCAGGAATACAATGGCACAAGATCGCCTCAACGCTCTGGCTATACTTTCCATAGAGAAAAACCTAACATGGGACATCCCTGATTTCAACACCAGAGTCATTGAAAAATTTGCCACTCAGAAAGATAGACGAGCAAAGTTCCTGTACAAATAAACCTGTATATGTCCCTCCACTCAGTCATCACATTAGACTCACCTTAGAAACACAAACATACCCATCTTTCTCCCACTCACTCACACACTGCTAACTTGATTACAAGGGTGTAGTAATGACATACAGTATAGCAGTTGTTAATTGTTTTAGACTGGTGTGTTAAATTGCATTTTTAAAACTGTTTTTCTTTGTGTGAACCACTTTGAGATGCAACTTTGCTTGAAAGGTGATCCAGCTGATCATACCCTTTGATGTTGATTATTGTATTTGATACTCTCTCAAGCATGCATGGCGTATTATACAATGGAAATTTGTTCATTTACTTTATCTGTGAAACTGGTGATTTTGAGGAGGAGATTAAATCATTACTGTTAATTGTAATCATCGTCTGACTGTTGATTTGAATTCTTATATTGGACTAAGCAAATAAATATATTGTCACATCAGCCCCACCAGGAAAAATTTTCACCAGCCGCCACTGCTGTAGAGCCTACTATATATTTGTGGTGTGGTGGCGAATTGGTGCAGAAGTTTTAGAACTGCACTATCGATTTATCACTTTATTTAGAAATATAAATTCAGTTCTTATCCTTTTTAAAAGTTACATTTTTTGAAATTGTCTATCAAAGTGTCCCTCAGAATGACACTGGGGCTGGGGTGGGCGGGGCTACGAGGGGGGGAGGGGACGCGGTCAGAATGGTATATTAAGAGGAGACCTCCGCATGTACAGTTACTCTACCTCTGCTTCCAGCGAGACAAGAGCTCCAGATTCTGCTCAAGATTTCATCTTTTGTCGAACAACTCGTCAAGAATGGCTTCCAAGGCGTAAGTTATGATCAATTTATTATTGCATTTGAATGTGTAGAAACTGTGGATAAACTTGTTCATCCTTGTATGTAGTTTACTGACACTGTGCTTAAACTGACTACTATTGTTAAAACTTAAATTGCATCCACTACAAGACGAAAACAATATTTCGAAGCAACTTTTTTTAATTACTAAAAACTCATCTTTTTAGAAAGACATTTTAAGGTACTTCATAGATTCTCCTGTTTTATCTCTATTATTTTTTTTTCTGTAGCACTTTTGAGATTGCTAAAATATAAAGTGCAATGCAAATAAAATGTATTTTATACTAATTATCTTTATATTAGTAGTAAAGATGGTATTAAAGTGTAGAATACCATTTTTTTATTTGCAGTGATCACAAAGGGCTTGTATTGCTTGATATAAATGTAACTAATTAGTAAACAAATTAGTAGTTGTGATCATGTAGTTTAGTAATTACTTTTCTCAGTCTGGGACCCATCAGGATGACAATAGATATGCAAATGTTATTTATCCAAACCACTGAGGAATGAACAATGTTGATGATGATGACTGGAATGGGTCCTGAAAATCATGAATTAAATCTAATCTTAAGTAACACTTCCTTGACTGTTACATAACTGTTAATTGTTTTTTTTTTTTTTGTTTTTTTTTATCTGCAGTACTTCCAACAGGCATTTCCTGCTCTGCCCCGTGTGCAAGAAGACACAGGCACGCCTCTCGGTGCATCTGACTAGGGTGTGCATGAAGAGATCTTCGAAAGAAGCCATCCAAGAAGTAGTGGAGAAGGCAAAGCAGGATGTGCTTGAAGTTCTGCAGTGGGGCAGGGTGTTCAGCTACAGGCACCTGCGAGACATTATGGATGATGCTAATCCTATGAGCAGGTTGGTGGGAAAACTCTTCAGTCTTTTTTTACACATCTCGCTTCGTTTCTTCAGTATGACATTTACTAACAGTTTTTTTATTTACTTACTTATCTGAAAGGATGATCCAGGAGCTGGAGCGTCGCCACATGGTGGTGCCTGACACCCCCTCCCCAGCAGTAGCGGCGCAGACCAGCAGTGTTCCTGTGATGGCTGGTACAACCGTGCAGCGACCAGAGAGCTCGGCGACTGAGCAGCTTTATATCTACGCAATATATTCATTAAGTAATGCTGATTTTATTTTCCAGGTGGAAAACGTCAGCAGGTTCATGTTTTTTGTGAACCCAGAAGAGCCATCCCTTGAATTTCTGAGGGAGAAGGAGAAGACGAAGCTCTTCTTTCGGGAGCTGACTGAGGCTGGTCTCTCCAGGCAGACTCAGGTCAACTACATGAAGAGCCTGAAGAGGTTGGTAGCATGTAGATTTTTAACAGTATATTATAGGTTTGTGTTGTATTGTCGTATCTGTTTTCTTCAAGGAAGTTCAGTCCTTCCGCTATTGTCATGGTGGCATGTACAAGTTTATGTACATATGGATACTTACATACCTGTCCTTCCTCTGACAGATTCCTCAAGTACCACACCGTGGCCACCGACCTCCGGCGTGACAACATTGCCTTGTGGAATGAGGCAATGTTCTTCGTGGAGTACCTGGGCTCACTCCAGCAGAGCACTGCAAAGTTGGTGAGTAAGGAGATGACGCAAAGGAGGTAAGTTCAACTGTCAACACCCGTTAAATTCCATATGATTTGATTATACATCTCCTCTACTGTGTTTAACACACTCATAATGTTTTTTTTCATCTCCCTCACTGCTCCTGGAGTGCACTGCATGGAGAAGCAGAGCCATTTTACATTGTGAGCACATTTTATTAAAATGTGTACTGTATTGATTAGGATTGACAGTAATTGAATTTTCTTCTCCCACCCACATAGTCATGTCATTCTCACGGGGATGAGCCCAGAGAAGAGTCCAGAGGACTGCTGGGCCGTGCTGAGGGCTGCCAAGAACGACTTCTTGGCAGTCCTTGGCAAGGTGTATCCGGAGGAGATGCCCCTGGAGTGTGCAGAGTGCTGCCTTGTCCTCTACTACCTGGAGGCCACGGTGATTCTGAAGCATCTCCAGCCACCAGGCGTGGTGGAGCACATGACCGTAAGTGTTGTATTCTTTTTGTCTTCACTTTTCCTTTTTGCCGATACTCTTATTTATCAGTGGGACATCATTGTATTGTGTAGGTCCAGGAGTGGATGACCAGGAGCACGTCCGAGGCCGACCATACAGTGATTGTGGTGAAGGAACACAAGACGTCGGCGCAGCAAGCGGCCACGTTTGCATTGTCCTCTGAGGAGGAGACGGTAAGTATATCAAGTTTGATAAGATTTATTTCATAGTTTATTTCAAGAGCAGCGATTTAATCTGTTTTCCTCTGCCAACAGTGGTTCGACATCTACTTCACCCAGGTACGGCCACAGCTCCTGAGCTCCAAGAGGAGCCGGACGACACTGGATGACCTGGGAGGAGACAAACGGTTCTTCGTCTCCACCGCAGGCAGGCCGGCGTTCAACGCTTCGAATGACCTCAACCGGCTGCACCAAAAGTGAGCTGATCGTCATGATTAATTCCCCCTATAATATGTTCTACATACGTGTTGTGTGAGACGTATTAATAAATGTATTTTTGTATTTTAGATACAAGCTGGATCCAGTCACCTACCAGACGGCCCGGCGCATCTTTGAGACGGCCACCAAGGACTTGACGGACCAAGAGAAGTCCTTGGTGGCCAATTACCTCACTCATTCCACTGCGACGGCTGACGAGCACTACCGGATGAAGCAGTCGCGGAATGTGGTGCAGGCCAGTAAGCTGCTGAAGAAGCTGGCAGGTGACTCAAGGTAGGCATGTTTTCTGTTTGTCAACACACTTACCAACATCAAGACACACAACCAAAGCCCTCACCACTGAACACTAACCTTAAACGTTTGTGGGTTTTTTTTTTTTTTGTTTTTTTATTTTTATCTCAGCGCTGACTCCGCAGAGGAAGGGCCCAGCTGTTCTGCCCGTGGTGCCGCACGGGATGCTGCCCTGGCATCCAACCAACAGATGGATGTCCAGGCAGCGTTCGATCAGCTCCTTCGGACCCACCCCGTGACCCTGGATGGCGACATCCCAGACAAGACGGCACGCTCGCAGACGTCGGGCCGGTTTCAGCGGCAGCTCTATGATCGCTGGCTGAAGGCCCAGATGAGGATGCGCGTACGGCATGTCTTGTGTGAGTATTGTTTGTAGCACTAATGACATTTTTTACTGTGAAACGGTCCTATCTACATAGGCTTCTTAACTAACAACAATTTACTTTGTTCTTGACAGCACACTTTGGCAGACGGCAGCCCACCGAGTCCCGGGTCGACGCTTGGATCAGGAACCAAGGCTGGAAAAGTAACGTTCCCAGCGCGGCCAGCGTTCTGAAGGACTGGAGACCAGTGGGTTCGGTGGACACTGCCGTGGACTCTAGCCACATCCAGGAGCTCATCCACAACCAGAAGTGGAAGGGACTTGTGGTGATGGACATTGCGGGGAAGGGGAAGGGAGTCTGCGCCACCCGGCAGTTCCAGGCTGGTGAGGTGGTGTGTGACTACCACGGGCCGGTAGTCACAGCCACTGAGGGCCAGCGGATTCACTCATCGACGAAGGAAGAAGAATCTGGCTACATGTTCTTCTTCCGGAACAGCCATAAGTCTGAGTGTGCCTGTCACCCGGGCATACAGCCTTTTGGCCGGCTGATTAATCATTCCCATAAGAAGGCCAACCTCCGGCCAAGACTGTACAGCCCAGCCGTCGGGGGACAGGATGTTATTTTGCTTTTGGCCCTGAACAGGATTAATGTTGGGGAGGAACTGTTGTTCGATTATGGGGTGCAGAGGAAATCGTTCAGGGGAGAGGGACTGAGAACCATTGAGAACATGTAGTTAATTTTTGGCAAGATCATCATTTTGATTGTTTGCTACTCTTCCCAAAAGTGATGTGGGTAGATTATTCCACCATGCAAGGTCGGGCAGATTATTCATTCATCAAATTTAAAGGTCTTAATTTCTAATCAATTGGCCCAAGTACATCCTGATTGCACTGTACTATTTTCTTGTATGCAGTTTTTATGTGAAATAACTCTTTAAATGTGAAATAATTATACTAGAAAAGTGTCACTTTATTTTGGTTTTTTTTTTGACAATGTATAAAGTTTAAGACCTTGTCGTTGCCCCAAGTATTACAGTAGTTTACAGTACTTAGATATTAGAAATAATACACAGCAGAATGGTACAGGTGTAAGGTAAATGTCAATTAAATCAGTGGATATAGCCTTAATAAACAGGATGTGTCCAACCAGGCTACTTACGAATTATAAGAAAATCATCTGCATAGATGCAGGGACCTCAGCTTTTCCATGACTTACCTGTTTGTTTCTTTTTTCCAGTGCTTTCAACAGGCATTTTCTACTTTCCCCCGTCTGCCAGAAGACACAGCCGAACCTGTCGGTGCACCTGACTCGTGTGTGCATGAAGACGTCATCAAAAGAGGCTATCTGCGACGTTTTGGAGAAGGCGAAGAAGGATGCGCTGGACGTTCTGCACTGGGGCAGGGTCTTCAGTTACAGTCACATCCGACAGATTTTCGATGGTCCTGATCCAGCGAACAGGTTGGTGGAAGATCTTTTCCGTCTTTCTACACATCACATGTTTCTCCTGACTGAAATTCACTAACAGTGCTTCTTTTTTTGAAAGGATGATCGAGGAGTTGCAGCGTCGCCATATGGTGGTGACTGGCATGCCCCAATCACCAGCGATGGATCGGACCAGCACTGTCTACACAGCCAATCAGCCCCCAGAAAGCTCAGAGGGTGAGCAAACAGAAGATGCTCACAGTGCCAGCAGTGGAGAGACCTTTCAAGTGTGAGTATCTCAGTTTTTACATTGATGCTGTTTGTTTTTGATTGAGCCAGATCAATAAGCATTTTTACAACAAAATGTGTTCCCAACATTGCAGTACCCAGAAGGTGCAGTGGCCACAGAAGACAAGGCAGCTGATGGCAGAAAAGGGGCTCTACAGGAAGCATTCTCTGGACCATCCGCTGCTGAAAGGCTTTGCCACGTACTTGGAGAGGGATCTCCAGAACGAGAATTTTAAACAGGAGGTGATGATCCCTATAGAATTATTATCTATCACTCACTCACTCACTCACCCACCTCCCATCCATCCATCCATCCATTCATCCTTATTCTGTTTCTTCTTCTCAGGTGGAAAATGTAGCCAGGTTCCTGTGTTTCATGAACCCGCAGGAGCCCTCCCTGGAATTCGTCAAGGAAAGGGAGAAGACCAGGCATTTCTTCTCTGAGCTGACAGAGGCTAAATTGACAAAGCAGACTCAGATCAATTATATAAAGAGCCTGAAGAGGTTGGTTGTTTTGTGAATTTTTAATGTAGTTATATATGTGTTTATGTACATATATGTTTCTTCAAGCCAGTTTAATCCTCCCCACTATTGTCTTTATCAAGATTACATATGTCTACATTCATGTGAATACTTACATACTTGTGCTTCCTCGGACAGATTCCTCAAGTATCACACAATTGATACTGACCTCCGGAGCAACAACGAAAGGCTGTGGAGAGATGCAAAACACTTCATCGACTACCTGGGCTTACTGCAGCGGAGCTGTGCTAAGCTAGTCGGCAAGGAAATCATCCAAAGGAGGTACACTTAATTCTTCTCGCCTATTTTACTCCTGTGGAGCTGCCTGGAGACCATGACATCCTGCTGCTCTGACTTGCCCACCATCAGAAACGGCACCTATGCCGCCTTGCCCTGCCCTGCCCTCCCCTCCCCTCTGCATTAATTGCACTTGAAATTGAAATTAATTGAATTTTTCTTATTTCTTTACCCCCCCATAGGCACGCCATTCTGAAAGAGAAGCATCCACTCTCTCCGGAAGACTGCTGGGCTGTGCTGAGGGCTGCCAAGAAAGATTTCTTGGCAGTCCTCGGTAAAGTCTATCCAGAAAAGGGCTCCCTGGAATCCACGGAGTGCTGCCTCGTGCTGTACTACCTGGAGGCTGTTGTTATTTTGAAACACCTCCAGCGACCAGGAGTGGTAGAGCACATGACTGTAAGTATTATAAATCTTTTTGTTGCCCTCACTGTCACTTCACTGCCATTACTCTTATTTACTGGTGTAACGCCCTTGTCCTGTGCAGGTGGAGGAGTGGATGACTAGGACCACAGACGAGTCGGGCTATGCAGTCATTGGTGTGAAGGAGCATAAGACGTCTGCACACCAAGTGGCCTGCTTTGCCTTGCCCAATGAGGAGGAGATGGTAAGTTTACCACATTGGATGAGATTAATTTCACATTTCCTGCTAGAACCAAGCAAGTCACACTCAAAAGCAGATTTTACTCGGGTGCGACCTCAGCTCCTGGCCTGCAAAAGGAGCCAGATGAATAAGGATGACCTGGGAGGAGATGAGCGATTTTTTATCTCCACCACCGGAAGGCCTATTTACAACGCGTCCAATGACCTCAACCGGCTGCACCAGAAGTAAGCCGCTCATCCTGACTCATTTCCCTGATATGCTCTAAATGTTTTATCAGGTGAAAAGTATTGATTGAAAAATGCCATTTTCAATTTTAGGTACAAGTTGGACCCGGTGACGAGTCAGACTGCCCGGCGTGTGTTTGAGACGGCCACCAAGACCATGACAGACTCGGAGAAGTCTATGGTGGCCGACTATCTCACGCATTCGACTGCGACAGCTGACCGCCACTACAGGATGAAACTGTCTCGGAATGTAGTGGTGGCCAGCAAGCTGCTGAGCAAGCTGGCAGGTGACTCAAGGTAAGCATGTTTGTGTTTGTCAACACACTTAAACAAAATTAACACATGCAACCAAAGCCCCCACCGCTAAACACTAACATTAAATGATTTTTATTTTAGTAACGAGTCTGCGGAGGAGGGAACCAGCCGTGGTGCCCGGGCGGCTGCCCGGGATACTGGGTCCAACCGGCAAATGGACGTCCAGACGGCGTTGGCCCTGCTCCTGCAGACCCACCCGGTGACCCTGGATGGCGACATGCCAGACCGGGCTGCACGCTGCCAGGTGTCCGAGACGTTTCAACGCCAGCTGTATGAGCGCTGGCTTAAGGCGCAGATGAGACTGCGTGTCCAGCATGTGCTCTGTAAGTATTATTTTTAACGCTAATGCCATTTTTACTGACAAACAATCCTATGTACATGATTCATATTCACTTCTTGACTAACGGACTGATTTTATTTGTTCTTGACAGCACACTTTGGCAGGAGGGAGCCCACGGAGTCCGGGGTCAGCTCCTGGATAAAGAAGCAGGGCTGGAAAAACAACATCCCTAGTGCGGCCTCCATCCTTAAAGACTGGAAGCCCACAGGACCCGTGGACACCGTGGTTGACTCCAGCCACATCAAGACTCTCATCACCACCCAGAAGTGGAGAGGATTGGTGGTCACGGACATCGCTGGCAAGGGCAAGGGAGTCTGCACCAGCCGGCCGTTCCAATCTGGAGAGGTGGTCTGTGACTACCATGGACAGGTAGTCAGAGCCAAAGAGGGGACGCGCATACACCACAGTCTTGATGAAAATGAGACTGGCTATATGTTCTTTTATCGGAACAAGAAGAATAAACAGATGTGCATTGATGCCCACTCGCCCGAATGCCTGTGCCACCCAGGCAGACAGACTTTTGGGAGGCTCATTAATCACTCCAGAAAGAGAGCCAATGTAAAGCCTAGGCTATATGTGGTGGACATTGATGGGGAGGAGCAAGATGTCATTTTATTTTTTGCCGAAAATAATATAAAGGTCGGCGAAGAACTTAAATTTGACTATGGGGTGGAGAGAAAGTCCTTCAGAGGGGAGGGTTTGGACCTAGATTGGTTGTAAACCCAAACCTTCCCTGGACCGTGCCACCCCAAGTTCTTCGTCGCCCTCGCACTTGCTTTCTCTTTTGTTGTGTGTTTTGTATGATTTGTTTTCTGAATAATTTTGTATTTTAATTTTGAAATTCAGCTGTTGGCCCAAATAAATTTTATTTTGCTAGTAACGTGCATGTACAATCACTTTTTTTCCCTACACTCCTTTCCATTATCTGGATAATGATGATGATGATGATGATTATGAAGCCTGTTCGGTGAACTACTTGCTCGCATCAGAATATCAGGAGCATTTGGGACAGCGTGTGGCTCACTGAGTTAGGCCTGTGTGCTTGTAATTACAAGGTCACTGGTTCAAACCCAATTGAAAAATTGAAATATTAGGTCAATTTTGCTGGTTCCAGCTGCCCCATAATATCTGTCTAGTAGATTCAGACCTATCCTAAGCCCTGAGAGCTGGAAATTCAGGGAAGTTATACATCAAATTAAAGCTCTAAATTTCTAGTTTCTGATGAGCCCAAAAACATCCTGATTGCTCCAGTAGTTTTGGAGAAAAATGAGGAAATATTAGGTCAATTTTGCTGGTATTACTGATTTTGACCTTATTTATTTATGGATAAATTAAAAATAACAAAGTAACTAATAAGCAGAAGAAAAAAAAAATGAAACGGGGAAAGGCCACACAGGCAGACTATATATGAAATTAAAGCTCAGTATTTGTGTTTTATAATGAGTCCAGTCACATCCGTATTACACCGGGGGATTGTTTGTTAGTTATTTATTTAAAAGCTTCAGTATATTAGGGCCACCTTTCAGGTTTCAGCAATACTGCTTATGCAGACATTCATGTAATCCCAATTTCACAAACTCGCAGCGATTTCAGTCATGTCCCAAGTCTGTAACACACAGGGTTATCAGATGCTGGTGCTTTAAGGCCGGCTCGCTGCAGAAAGTGAGCGAGCGCGTTTGTGCATTAGAGCGAGGCGTCTGGTGTGGGGGGGCGCAGTTTGGGCTGTAATTTCACGGTAAAGACGGGGAAATCTAAATAGGATCATGATGGGGAATACAATTAGTATTAAGCTTGTCCTAACTTATATTATTTTTTTAAGTTATTAAACTTATATTACACTCTATATATATATATATAATGTTATTTATCAAATGCATTGAGCACTAAACAATGGAGATGATAATTGGAAATTCAACTGAAAGTAACTGATAAGCAGAAAAAAACAAGGGACAGGGAACAGGGGGGTATTCCAGAAAGCTTGGTTAACTTACCATTTGGTAAATCTTAACCTCTGGGTTGATATACCCCAAACCCGCATACCATGAGTATGTCGGCTCCAAAACACCTGAGAAGAGTAAGTTCAATCAACCTCCTATTGCTTACCCAGAGTTAATGCGCGTGCACCGTGCATACATAAAGACGTTTTCAACTGATCGCCGATTTCACGAGTCAAAATGGAAAATCAAAGTGAAAAGAAGAGAGCGGCGTACTTCACAGAGGCGAAGTTGGACGTTTTAATGCACGCATATGAAGAATTCAAGCCAATAATAATGAAAAAAAAGCAATACGACTGCATCGGCTAAAGAAAGAGAGTTGGCTTGGCAAAAAATAACGGACAGAGTAAATGCGTGTGTATTAAATTGCAAATTTGACATCGCCTCCCCTTTTATTATAATGCAAAATAATTAAACACCGCTTCCGCATCCTTTTGACTGTTAAATCACTATGAAAGCATTTACTTGTCCTGCCATTCGTTTCTTTAGGTTAAAATAACAATGTGTATCGACTAGGAATATATGGTTTCTTATTTAATAAGGTGTAATCCTTCTGTAGCCAGAAGAACTTTGAGCCAAGTCAAAATGAAACACAAAAACATTCTGCAAAAAGGTAATATTTGATTACACGATCACTGAACTATTTATTAAACACGATTTAGTATATTCTTTCTGTCATGTAGCTAATAGAAAAAAGGCTGAAGCCCGTCTAACTGGCGGGGGCCCACCACCACCTCCCCTCACCCCATCTGAGGGCAACCAGTGGTAACCAGCATTGTACTGTCCTGTAATGATTACCTATAGTTAGTGGAAAAAAGTAATGAGAATTTTCAAATAATCATTAGGAAATGAAAAGACATCAATACGCAGTCTTATAACTCTCTCCCGGCGAAAAAAACCTTGTATAATTTGTGCCTCCACGTCCACAGGATCGTCATCAAAAGGGCACGCCATGCTCAGTAACCTTCTGCAACAAACTGACCCTGGAACATAACCTGCTCAGTAGCAGGTTATCTTCAGACAGTAAGCTGCTATGGTTACGTACATACTCAGAAAGTTAACCTCCGTTTTTGGAACCGAAAGTTGAGGTTATCCACTAACTTACCCTTAAACTTACCCGGGTACGTCACATAACCTGCTTTCTGGAATACCCCCCAGGCCACACAGGCAAGTTAGCTGGAGTTGTGAGCCAATATTTTTAATCCAAGTATTTAGTTACAAATTCCTCAGCCTGGGAGTCATCAGCATTTGAATCAAGCAGGTCAGTTACTCAAGCCGTTAACATCGGCTTCTGAGATGAGGGCTATTGTTTCCTTGATTGCTGTTTTTCACCTCTCTGCGATGCACATGCACGGCTACCCATCCCCCAACTATCTGCCAGCGCAACAATTAGGCTGAGATCAGGTAAACAGAGTGACTAAAATAAATGTATTAAACAACCAGTAATGCCGAGCAATACACCAAAATATTCGGAACATTATACACTGAGTCTATCCTGCTAATATTAGTAGTCACTGTATGTCAATTTGTCTGTGTCACAACAGTACGGATTAGAACAATATGTAGTACCATCAGTAATGCGATCTGGCCCCTTTAAGGCTGGCTCGCTCCAAATAGTGAGCGAGTGCGAGAGTGGGTTAGAGCAAGGCGGCGGGGAGGGGGGGCAAATTCAGGCAGAAATTTCAGGGTAAAAACGGCGAAATCGAAATTGGATCATACTGCCAATATTGCTCAGAATCGCTGTAGCTTTCCGATGGTATGCGGGCCGTTGCGGTTGCTTACCGTGACCGACACATAAGAAAGCAAACATTATTTATTATCATCCTATGTATGTTAAATTACGATCTTCCACATTAATCAAGAGATTGTAAAACGGACAATATTACAGCTCCAATAGCTTATATTAAAGTCACACAAGAGTCACAACATGGTTTTGAAATGGCAAAGACAGACACAAATGAAATGTATGTCAGCAAGCAACATAAGGGATCTTTTGTTTGGGTAGATTTATATTATATTAAATAGGCTACTATATTTTTGTGGTGTGGTGGCGAAATCGTGCAGAAGTTTTATAACTGCACTATCGATTTATCACCTTATTTAGAAATAAAAATTCAGTTCTTATCCTTTTTAAAAGTTATATTGTTTGAAACTGTCTTCCAGTGGAAGTGTCCCTCAGAGTGACACCGGGGGTGGAGTGGGGTGGGATGGGGTGGGCGGGGCTACGAGGGGGCGGGGGGGCGGTCAGAATCGTATATTAAGAGGAGACCTCCGCATGTACAGTCACTCTACCTCTGCTTCCAGCGAGACAAGAGCTCCAGATTCTGCTCAAGATTTCATCTTTTGTTGAACAACTCGTGAAGAATGGCTTCCAAGGCGTAAGTAATTACGATCAATTTATTATTGCTTTTGAATGTGTAGAAACTGTGTTGTTCATCTTTGTATGTAGTTTACTGACACTGCTTAAGTCTCTTAAACTGACTACAGTACTATTGTTTAAACTTAAATTGCATCCACTACAAAACTAAAACAATATTTCGAAGCAACTTTTTTTAATTACAAAAACTCATCTTTTTAGAAAGACATTTTATAGATTCTCCTGTTTAATCTCTTTATTTTTACTCTGTAGCACTTTCAGATTGCTAAAATATAAGGGCTTATATTGCTTGATATAAATGTAACTACAGTCGAACCTCGTTACAACATACCCCGTTTATAACGTTTACACCAATACAACGTTCAAATTTCGATGTCCTGAATTCGCGTATTGCATTATTCCATTTGCCGGTATCGCTTAGAACATACACCTTTACAGCGTAAACTTCGATATAACGTATGATTTTCAGAGGAAAATAGGCAAACTGACCATCGTTACAACGTACAGCCTCATCTTCCGAGCGCGTGCACAATTCAGAATCGGCTGTTGCCGGCCATCTACATCGCTTAGCAACGCCTAACTGTATGAACCTATCCTCACGAAGCATTCCACGCCGGCAGCACTTCTTGCATGCAGCCCCCGTTCCATTCATTTTGAGGGACCTGGTTACAACATACTATGGTTATAACGTACAAATTCTTAATGTCCCCCGAGGTACGTTGTAACGAAGTTCGACTGTAATTAGTAAAAATCTTTCAGTAGTTGTGATCATGTAGTTTACTAATTACTTTTCTCAGTCTGGGACCCATCAGGATGACAATAGATATGCAAATGTTATTTATCCAAACCACTGAGGAATGAACAATGTTGATGATGATGACTGGAATGGGTCCTGAAAATCATTAATTAAATCTAATCTTAAGTAACACTTCCTTGACTGTTACATAAAACTGTTAATTGTTTTTTTGTTGTTTTTTTTTATATCCGCAGTACTTCCAACAGGCATTTCCTGCTCTGCCCCGTGTGCAAGAAGACACAGGCAAGCCTCTCGGTGCATCTGACTAGGGTGTGCATGAAGAGATCTTCGAAAGAAGCCATCCAAGAAGTAGTGGAGAAGGCAAAGCAGGATGCGCTTGAAGTTCTGCAGTGGGGCAGGGTGTTCAGCTACAGGCACCTGCGAGACATTATGGATGATGCTAATCCTATGAGCAGGTTGGTGAGAAAACTCTTCAGTCTTTTTTACACATCTCGCTTCGTTTCTTCAGTATGACATTTACTAACAGTTTTTTTTATTTACTTACTTATCTGAAAGGATGATCCAGGAGCTGGAGCGTCGCCACATGGTGGTGCCTGACACCCCCTCCCCAGCAGTAGCGGCGCAGACCAGCAGTGTTCCTGTGATGGCTGGTACAACCGTGCAGCGACCGGAGAGCTCGGCGACTGAGCAGTCGGAGGACGCAGTCAGTGTCAGCAACGGCGAGATCTTTCAAGTGTGAGTATGAGTGTCTCGGATTTGCAGCTTCATTGATACCTTTTGCTTTTGCTTGTGAGCCAATTGAAGGTGCAATTTTTAGACGAAATATGTTTTCCACATGGCAGTACCCGGGAGGTGCAGTGGCCACAGACCTCCAGGCACATGATGCAGGAGAAGGGACTGTACCGGAAACATTCTCTGGACCATCCCCTCCTGAAGGGCTTCGCCGCATACTTGGAGAAGGATCTCCTGAATGAGAATTTCAAGCAGACGGTGAGGTCTCCCATAAAAGTTCACTCTATTATTTTTTGGGAGCTTTATATCTACGCAATATATTCATTAAGTAATGCCGATTTTATTTTCCAGGTGGAAAACGTCAGCAGGTTCATGTTTTTTGTGAACCCTGAAGAGCCATCCCTTGAATTTCTGAGGGAGAGGGAGAAGACGAAGCTCTTCTTTCGGGAGCTGACTGAGGCTGGTCTCTCCAGGCAGACTCAGGTCAACTACATGAAGAGCCTGAAGAGGTTGGTAGCATGTAGATTTTTAACAGTATATTGTAGGTTTGTGTTGTATTGTCGTATCTGTTTTCTTCAAGGAAGTTCAGTCCTCTCACTATTGTCATGGTGGCATGTACAAGTTTATGTACATATGGATACTTACATACATGTCCTTCCTCTGACAGATTCCTCAAGTACCACACCGTGGCCACCGACCTCCGGCGTGACAACATTGCCTTGTGGAATGAGGCAATGTTCTTCGTGGAGTACCTGGGCTCAGTCCAGCAGAGCTCTGCAAAGTTGGTGAGTAAGGAGATGACGCAAAGGAGGTAAGTTCAACTGTCAACACCCGTTAAATTCCATATTATGATTTGATTATACATCTCCTCTACTGTGTTTAACACACTCATAATGTTTTTACTTTTATCTCCCTCACTGCTCCTGGAGTGCACTGCATGGAGAAGCAGAGCCATTTTACATTGTTAGGATTGACAGTAATTGAATTTTCTTCTCCCACCCACATAGTCATGTCATTCTCACGGGGATGAGCCCAGAGAAGAGTCCAGAGGACTGCTGGGCCGTGCTGAGGGCTGCCAAGAACGACTTCTTGGCAGTCCTTGGCAAGGTGTATCCGGAGGAGATGCCCCTGGAGTGTGCAGAGTGCTGCCTTGTCCTCTACTACCTGGAGGCCACGGTGATTCTGAAGCATCTCCAGCCACCAGGCGTGGTGGAGCACATGACCGTAAGTGTTGTGTTCTTTTTGTCTTCACTTTTCCTTTTTGCCGATACTCTTATTTATCAGTGGGACATCATTGTATTGTGTAGGTCCAGGAGTGGATGACCAGGAGCACGTCCGAGGCCGACCATACGGTGATTGTGGTGAAGGAACACAAGACGTCGGCGCAGCAAGCGGCCACGTTTGCATTGTCCTCTGAGGAGGAGACGGTAAGTATATCAAGTTTGATAAGATTTATTTCATAGTTTATTTCAAGAGCAGCGATTTAATCTGTTTTCCTCTGCCAACAGTGGTTCGACATCTACTTCACCCAGGTACGG
Source organism: Paramormyrops kingsleyae (assembly GCF_048594095.1). NCBI lineage: Eukaryota > Metazoa > Chordata > Actinopteri > Osteoglossiformes > Mormyridae > Paramormyrops > Paramormyrops kingsleyae. The sequence goes on along the minus strand of NC_132821.1, from coordinate 14,426,620 downwards.
CCACAGCTCCTGAGCTCCAAGAGGAGCCGGACGACACTGGATGACCTGGGAGGAGACAAACGGTTCTTCGTCTCCACCGCAGGCAGGCCGGCGTTCAACGCTTCGAATGACCTCAACCGGCTGCACCAAAAGTGAGCTGATCGTCATGATTAATTCCCCCTATAATATGTTCTACATACGTGTTGTGTGAGACGTATTAATAAATGTATTTTTGTATTTTAGATACAAGCTGGATCCAGTCACCTACCAGACGGCCCGGCGCATCTTTGAGACGGCCACCAAGGACTTGACGGACCAAGAGAAGTCCTTGGTGGCCGATTACCTCACTCATTCCACTGCGACGGCTGACGAGCACTACCGGATGAAGCAGTCGCGGAATGTGGTGCTGGCCAGTAAGCTGCTGAAGAAGCTGGCAGGTGACTCAAGGTAGGCATGTTTTCTGTTTGTCAACACACTTACCAACATCAAGACACACAACCAAAGCCCTCACCACTGAACACTAACCTTAAACGTTTGTGGGGTTTTTTTTTTTGTTTTTTTATTTTTATCTCAGTGCTGACTCCGCAGAGGAAGGGCCCAGCTGTTCTGCCCGTGGTGCCGCACGGGATGCTGCCCTGGCATCCAACCAACGGATGGATGTCCAGGCAGCGTTCGATCAGCTCCTTCGGACCCACCCCGTGACCCTGGATGGCGACATCCCAGACAAGACGGCACGCTCGCAGACGTCGGGCCGGTTTCAGCGGCAGCTCTATGATCGCTGGCTGAAGGCCCAGATGAGGATGCGCGTACGGCATGTCTTGTGTGAGTATTGTTTGTAGCACTAATGACATTTTGTACTGTGAAACGGTCCTATCTACATAGGCTTCTTAACTAACAACAATTTACTTTGTTCTTGACAGCACACTTTGGCAGACAGCAGCCCACCGAGTCCCGGGTCGACGCTTGGATCAGGAACCAAGGCTGGAAAAGTAACGTTCCCAGCGCGGCCAGCGTTCTGAAGGACTGGAGACCAGTGGGTTCGGTGGACACTGCCATGGACTCTAGCCACATCCAGGAGCTCATCCGTAACCAGAAGTGGAAGGGACTTGTGGTGATGGACATTGCGGGGAAGGGGAAGGGAGTCCACCCGGCAGTTCCAGGCTGGTGAGGTGGTGTGTGACTACCACGGGCCGGTAGTCACAGCCACTGAGGGCCAGCGGATTCACTCATCGACGAAGGAAGAAGAATCTGGCTACATGTTCTTCTTCCGGAACAGCCATAAGTCTGAGTGTGCCTGTCACCCGGGCATACAGCCTTTTGGCCGGCTGATTAATCATTCCCATAAGAAGGCCAACCTCCGGCCAAGACTGTACAGCCCAGCCGTCGGGGGACAGGATGTTATTTTGCTTTTGGCCCTGAACAGGATTAATGTTGGGGAGGAACTGTTGTTCGATTATGGGGTGCAGAGGAAATCGTTCAGGGGAGAGGGACTGAGAACCATTGAGAACATGTAGTTAATTTTTGGCAAGATCATCATTTTGATTGTTTGCTACTCTTCCCAAAAGTGATGTGGGTAGATTATTCCACCATGCAAGGTCGGGCAGATTATTCATTCATCAAATTTAAAGGTCTTAATTTCTAATCAATTGGCCCAAGTACATCCTGATTGCACTGTACTATTTTCTTGTATGCAGTTTTTATGTGAAATAACTCTTTAAATGTGAAATAAAGTGACACTTTTCTAGTATAATTATTTTGGGTTTTTTTTTGACAATGTATAAAGTTTACGACCTTGTCGTTGCCCCAAGTATTACAGTAGTTTAAGTGCGACCCACAGGTCACTTACTCAAGCGGTTAACATCAACATCTGAGATGAGGGGTAACAGACTTCGGAAGGGCCTGACAATCTGTACGGATGCCTAGAATGAGGTCTGTTTGAGCTCCTACCTCAGGCTATAAAGCCAAATTAAGCATCAAATTAAAGCACAACATTTGTGGTCCACACAGAGACCAGACACATGTCTATAGCCCCAGCAGTTTTAGAGTAACCCTTCAAAATATTTGGAGCATTATAGACTGGGCCACTACCTATCTGATGCATGGCACACTGACCTGTAATACACCGCAAATACACCAAAGCACGTGACGAACTGAAACACACAGCCCGTCTACTCAAATAATCACGCTTTTATTTTACAGTTTGCAAGGGAATTAGCAGGATGACCTTAGCAAAATCACAGAGGTCAAAGCAATGACAGACAATATAAAATGTACACAGGCAAATAAAGCTGACAACCTACAGTATTTGTGGAGCATAAAAACATGATGACCGTTTAAGGAAAAATAACCTCAACTATTTTACCAGTGCGACCCACAGGTTACTTACTGAAGCGGTTAACATCAACATCTGAGATGACGGGTAACAGACTTCAGAAGGGCTAATTATGATATATATAGTTGATATACAATTAGTATTAAGCTTGTCCTAACTTATATTAAATTATAAAGTTATTAAACTTATATTAGACATATTATATATATGATGTTATTTATCAAAGACATTGAGCACTAAACAATGGAGATGACAATTGGAAATTCAACTAAAAGTAAGTGATAAGCAGAAGAAAACAAGGGACAGGGAACAGGGCCACACAGGCAAGTTAGCTGTAGTTGTGAGCAAATTACAATGACGCAAATATTTTTAATCCAACTATTTAGTTACAAATTCCTCAGCCTGGGAGTCATCAGCATTTGAATCAAGCAGGTCAGTTACTCAATCCGTTAACATCAGCTTCTGACATGAGGGGACAAATACCTGGATTGGGCTTGCCAGCCTAGGGCTATTGTTTCCTTGATTGCTGTTTTGCACTTCTCTGCGATGCACATGCAGGGCTACCCATCCCCCAACAATCTGCCAACGTAACAATTAGGCTGAGATCTCACGTAAACATCAGGTCACGTAAACAAACAGAGTGACTCAAATAAATGTATTAAAGAACCAGTAATGCCGAGCAATATACCAAAATATTCGGAACATTATACATTGAGCCTATCCTGCTAATATTAGTAGTCACTGTATGTCATGTCTGTGTCACAACAGTACGGATTTGAACAATATGTGGTACCATCAGTAATGCGATCTGGGCCCTTTAAGGCTGGCTCGCTCCAATTAGTGAGCGAGTGCTAGAGTGGGTTACAGCAAGACGGCGGCGGGGAGGGGGCGCAATTTCAGGCAGAAATTTCAGGGTAAAAACGGCGAAATCGAAATTGGATCATACTGCCAATATTGCTCAGAATCGCTGTAGCTGTCCGATGGTATGCGGGGCGTTGCGGTTGCTTACCGTGACCGACACATAAGAAAGCAAACATTCTTTATTATCATCCTATGTATTTTAAATTACGATCTTCCACATTAATCAAGAGATTGTAAAACGGACAATATTGCAGCTCCAATAGCTTATATTAAAGTCACCCAAGAGTCACAACATGGTTTTGAAATGGCAAAGACAGACAGAAATTAAATGTATATGAGAAAGCAACATAAGGGATATGTAGGAGACGGAGGTAGGCGGGGTTTGCGTATTCGCGTACGCTGGGTCACGTGGTGTGGGGGCGGTAGCGATTTGTAATATCACGTGTTAGGTGGAAACGGTAGTGAGTGGGTGATAGGACAAGAGTATCTGGCTGCAGCTCCATCAGGAGGATCTCCACTAGAGGGACGGAAACACGTGTTCTCCACGAGCGGGTCCGGACATGACGTTACGCAAACTTATGCCATGGAGGCGGTACCACATATCATTTCAGACACAGCTTGGACTTTAACTCGACCGAAAAGAAAGCGAGTCTTTTAAAGTATATACTTATTTTGGTGATCGATTTTATTAACATTGGAAACGGACGTTAATACTCTTTAGTTTGTTGATTTGTTCGCCTCACCGAGTTCCCCTAACATTTCTTGTCATTACCGACACCAATTTATTGTATTTATTGTACCTGCTTTACTATTGACTACCGATAATGAAGGAAAAAAGTATTGTTCATGGCGTTTCACCTCTGTCGCGACCATTCACACGGACTGTATACCTCAGCCTTAATGTCAAAGTAGTTCGCGGGAGCGTTGCATTTATTAGTAATATTAATTGCAAGGCTGTTGTATCTTATTGTACCCTAATGACAGGTCTAGCAAACGTAGTACGGCGTGCTTGAATAAACCTCTTACAACATGACAGCTATCAGGGTTCGTACGGGTGCTGGAAATCCTGGAAAATGCTTGATTTTTAATATAGTGTTTTCAAGGTTAGAAAAGTGCTTGGATTTTGGACAATGTGCTTGAACCTGCTTGAATTTGAAATTGCATTGCTTTCATAATAATTCGTTATCTTACGGAGTAGTTTTCCTTTTAGCTAAAAATGCATTTTGCACGTAACGAAAATAACTCCGCTCGAGTCCGCGCTTGTGGCTGTAGTGGTGTAATCGTGCATTCCATTTGCCTCGGGATTCGATTTTCGGATTCCGATATTACGTCACATCCGCTAAAAACTCGGGAAAACCGAGTCGGATATAGTAGCAATACCATGGATCCATATGGAAAAAGCAAGATTTTTTGCTTAGCCGGACAACTTGTCGGATTTAAGGTACCTCAGTTTAAATGGCCTTTATCTTCGTTCACTTACAATTAGCCCGAACTACCTTAAATCCGACAAATAATCCGACTAATCATGAAATCCAATTCTAGAACGGTTAATTGGTAGCCATTGTTACCAATATCACTTGATAACACATTACGCGCGGTGCGTAGCAACACGTAACATAAATTGGACGATATAGTGTGTGCGACCGATTTAATGAGCCACAAATGAGAAGTAGTGCTTAAACAGGATAAAGCTACAACTTTCCCTTCTGTTGATAAAGGGCGCAGCCATCTTCGATTCTGAACTCGGGATCCTCTGCGTTATCCGAGATATTTCTCGGATCTCCGAGAAATGGGAGCGCGCATGTCATCATTTCCGGCTTCGAAACTCGGAATCCGAGTTCCTAGGGCAAATGGAATGCACGATAACAGTCTAAAGGGCACTTCCTTGCCAATTTGTTATTGATCGTGTAATTCACGCGAAAGTATTCAACAATTTAAGTTGAAATGTCATATTGTGTTTTTTTTAATAGCACAATGGATTTAAATGTGAAAAAGTACATACAGCATATATAAACGTAATTTACCGCGGTTGTTAGGTGCTGGAAAAGCATAAAAATGCGCCTTGAAAGTGCTTGAAAAGTGCTGGAATTTGAAGTTGGAAAAGGTGTAAGAACCCTGAGCTATACTCAGCTAACCTGTTCCTTTCAAATATTAACTTGTGCGCACACGATAAAACAAATCACTCTATGGGACTTAAGAAGTTCGATATACTTCGTATCAAAAGCCCCTTAACTTAAAAGGAAACTAAGTGCAAACAGACCTTTAAAGCATGACATGAGACATGATATAAAATGTCCCAATAGCTCAATCAACCACACAAGTAACCTTGTAAAGGTTTTACCAAGTTTTTAAAGGTTTTAGCCTAAATATTAATGTATCCATTTGCATAGGGTTGGAAAAGTAACAGCTTTATTATTATCATATAAACATATAAATATAAAATATAAATTGCATAAATAAATAGACGCATTTCCACAAAGATTGGAGTAGCATCTAGAAAAAAATAGTGGAATTGAGTGGAAAAAAAGAATAAAACAAATAATGTGATTATTGTAATAAAAATGAGCAACAATATAATTATTAAAGCAAAGTTATTAAAAATGAACTTTAAACAAAGACTAGTGATGGGCACTGCGACTCATTCCTAAGGCAATAAAAACATAGTGTTGACCCGGAGGTGCTGATTATCTACACAGTTCTTCAGAAATTGTTCCATATCCTCTTTGTATTGAAATACAAAAAGAAAGGGATCGAGGTTGTCCAGGTCATCACTGTGTTTTAGATTGTCAATAGCTTTCTGGCGGTCCTGCGCGTCCATAGCTAGAAACCGCGGTGCAGTCACATGGCCCCGGAACAGTTTTTCATTGGACTGCACCCACAGCATGGCAACATGTAGGTCCCTCGCAACTGCTGGCTCCTATAAAATGCAACAAGAATTTTATAAGCAAAGTGAAACCAAAACATATGACATAGGATCAAATAAATTCTGTACAGCAACTATGCTGTATATCTACTATTATTTTTTATACATTTATTATTATTGTGTTTTCTTTTAATCAATGTGAGCCGTGTATAAATGTGCTTTACAAATAAATCTTAATTACTTTATGTTAGCAATGGATATTATTATTTGGTTTCAGTGGAATCTACATTCAATACTGACCTGACAAACCTCCACCTGTTTTCTTTTTGGCAGCCTGAAGACAGGCACATGATTCCCCTCAATGACAGGCTTAGACTTTTCTGTCCAGTGTGCAAACAATCTTCCCAAGCTTGGGAAAAACAGTTGTGTTAGCTATTGTAACAACACCAAAACCTCAGGGCAATTTTAAATGGGGAAAATAATAGACACCTGTCAAGTTCAAAGTTTTCCATTAACAACACGCACCACCATTTTCGCAAAGTGGGCATGTCAGCCTGTAAAAGAATCATTTAAAAAATGAAAATTCATATTATTTGCAAATTTCCTATTTTGTGATGGCAGGATTACATTTCTACTTTATTTTAAAGCTATTTACTATGGAGTAGTCAAAGGGGGCTTCCAATGCCACATACAAAGCAGACTGCAGAAGAAATATGTTTTAAAATTCAAATCAATTATCCAACATTTATGCCTACAAATGTTAACCAGCATGTCTCACCATCAACATGAAGATTCCACAATCAATTCCCAAGCTTTGAATTGGAAACCCCTGTTGTTATAACAGGAAAAAAACTAGCCACTATGGGTGACTCTTCATTGGTAGTGCAGTCTAGTTCAAGTCTAGGCTTAATCCTTTTCTGCAAAACTGGCCCAATATGTGTGCATACAAGTTAGTACATATACCTCCAAGTCACAGCCATATCTCTCAGACCATTTTCCAGGTATTATGGTCACAGCAAGCTTCCTGTTAATGAGACACAAAGTTAATATACTTCCATCCAGTGAAGTTTAAACAGCTTTATACAGACAATATGACCAACAGGTCAAAACAAAAGGTGCTTCACATGCTCACAGTGCAATGTAAATGGCAGTTGGTTTAAAACAGAAGTCATCAGAGTGTCCAGTAACACATATGTAGAAGGGGCGGAGGCCACAGGTAGAACAGCGGTACAAGGGGCGGAGGCCACAGGTAGAACAGCGGTACAAGGGGCGGAGGCCACAGGTAGAACAGCGGTACAAGGGGCGGAGGCCACAGGTAGAACAGCGGTACAAGGGGCGGAGGCCACAGGTAGAACAGCGGTACAAGGGGCGGAGGCCACAGGTAGAACAGCGGTACAAGGGGCGGAGGCCACAGGTAGAACAGCGGTACAAGGGGCGGAGGCCACAGGTAGAACAGCGGTACAAGGGGCGGAGGCCACAGGTAGAACAGCGGTACAAGGGGCGGAGGCCACAGGTAGAACAGCGGTACAAGGGGCGGAGGCCACAGGTAGAACAGCGGTAGAAGGGGCGGAGGCCACAGGTAGAACAGCGGTACAAGGGGCGGAGGCCACAGGTAGAACAGCGGTAGAAGGGGCGGAGACCACAGGTAGAACAGCGGTACAAGGGGTGGAGGCCACAGGTAGAACAGCGGTAGAAGGGGCAGAGGCCACAGGTAGAACAGCGGTACAAGGGGCGGAGGCCACAGGTAGAACAGCTGGAAGAGGCCCTTGGCATGATATTAAATGTCTTTCCATATCCGCTCGTCGTATAATTGTCTTTTGACAGAAGGGGCAGTGGTAGTGGCCTTCTGCACGGCATGAGAGTCTGCACCTACAGATGCATTTGTCTGTAAAACAGAATTTTTTTTTAATGATGTGGAAATATTAGGTATAGCAAAGTAAATGAAAGTATATATCAAAGAAAGCAAAGTAGAAAGTTTAATGTGTACATTCAATTATATGACAACCTGAGATTACCAAGAGACAAAGTTAAAATATTTGCCATTTAAGAAAGAGGAAATGAAAACTTTGAAATGAGCGGCATTCTTCATATGTACATCCATATGTCTCTCAATTTTGACCCTCTTTGCCGGCTTAAAAGCTGGACAAAGAGGGAAGTGGAAACGTTTTTTGCAACAGGTGTTGCATTCTTCCAGAACCGGCTGGGAATAAGCATCCCATATAGATATGTGCATCTAAAATAGTATAATATATAGATAAGTATAATTGTCATATACAGTAATAATTACTTCACTCTGCCTAAAAACACATTACACAGCACATGTAGCATTTGTAAAAGAGCTGCCTAGTTCACTAAAGCTAAACAGATTCGGAACTAAATAAATATTTATACATATACTTTTTTTCTTTTTCAGTAGCAAAATTTGTATGGAATTGATTAGAAACTATAAACTGTCTAACACGGGAGTTTGCGGACACAATCAGTCTACGCTTAAGTAACCAATTTAAAGCTAAATTTGGGGGAAAAAAACATTGGCCGATACTTTCTAAAACTCCAGTGACTAGAATGCTACCAACAACTTTAGCGAGACGTTTACATCAAATATACATTTTAATAGCAACGAATATCTTTTACTGACGAACATTTTTAAATCATGCAAATTATATAACTGCAATATTTGTTGTTTCTTGTTCTACTCACTTTTTTCTGTCGACGAAGTTATAAACTCTCCCACTAACAAGTCCGAGCTGTGTGTGAAGATCATGTGATAGATGGTACCGCCTCCATGGCGTAAGTTTGCGTAACGTCATGTCCGGACCCGCTCGTGAAGTTCACGTGTTTCCGTCCCTCTAGTGGAGATCCTCCTGATGGAGCCTGCAGCCAGACCCTTCTCGTGATAGGGGAAAGCCTACCTTTTGCTGACCGCAAATGTGAACCTAAATATAATCTCGAATGCTAGTGAATGTGTTTCGCGTTTACGGATTATTGCCTTTGAAACTAATGGATTTTATCGCTACTCGTGGATCCTACAGATGTCTCATAAGCTGTCTCGTAGGATGTTTAACGCTTCGTGCTTGAAGATTTGATATCGAATAAAAGATTAAACCGAAAGAACAGCCCTTGGATTATTGTCAGCTAGCGCGTCGGGCAGGTTAACTTTCCCCTGATCAGCCGCTTGGCGACTTGAAAGGTTTTAAACAGTCGCCTACATTTTGTCAGCAAAAGACGGACGATAGAGCCTCCCGCATTCTGTGTAAACAACTTGGACTAACGCCTACGAAAGCGGTCTGTTCAACAAAGCCTACGGAGAGACGACGGTGGTACAGTATGTAACCTGCGTTTTTGTACTGTGATCTGCTTGTTTGCAGTTGAATTGGTTACTTCCACGAGAAGACGTTGTTGTTGTTGAGACCTCTCGCTACTTGTTGCGTTGGTATAGTTGTCGCTGTTCTGTGTCATGTGTAGGCCACGTAGTTAACGTCGGTAAAGTTAGTTTGCGGTTCGTTTTTCACGTTGCAAACGGCCATAAAAACCTTATATATGCACGAAAAAATACGAATTATGGCTCCTTGTGATAGTCCTGTTGTGTGAATTCAGAAAATATAAATACATTGCGTAAAAACAGCCTTTAATGTATTTTGACCAGTTATTTTCATTAGCTTCTCACGTCAAAACCAGACGTCATCATGACTCAAAAAGCGTCTCATATGGTGCGTTCGTTTTTCTCTCGGAACTCGGAAATTCCGAGTTGAGTGACATCACGTCCGACAATCTCCCGTTCGAGCTACCCACATCTCGGAACAAACATGGCTGCCTCCATGAACACGTTGCTGTGTGTTGTTGCTTTATATTTTAGCAGATTTGGAGTTTTCCAAATGAAGAAAATGGAGAAATTTAGATTTTTCCGAGAGACAAACAAGAAACACGAACTAGTCAAACCACATTAAAAGCTTTATAAAATATTTTAGTACATTCATAGCGATATTCTTTTTTCGAACAGTAAATAAACTACAAACAAACCAAGTCGCCATGTTGAAATTACGTCACAAGGGCAACTCGGGCAACAAAATCTTATCCGACTTCAACGTCATAAAAGGGGCGTGTTTCCGACGGGAAGTGATGTTTTTCGTGACGTATCGTGACGTTTTCATCCGAGTTCCGACTTGGAGAGAAATAATCGAACGCACCATTATCCGACTTCAACGTCATAAAAGGGGCGTGTTTCCGACGGGAAGTGATGTTTTTCGTGACGTATCGTGACGTTTCCATCCGAGTTCCGACTTGGAGAGAAATAATCGAACGCACCAATATTAAACATCCTGATTTGTGAAAAATTTCACAAGGGGGGGCGCGCAAGATGGCGCCGTGAGCACAGGTGTTGAGGTATAGCGCTCATCAACAGTTAGATTTGAGGAATAAAATGACATATATATATATATATATTTTTTTGTTTTTTTACGTTTTATTTGGATGTTAAACGTTACTCGTATGCCATACTCTGCCCAGAAGCATGTCAGTTGATAAGAAAAGGAAGAATTCTGCGACGAAGAAGAAAGAAATGGCTGCTGACGCAGGGACGACAGCTAACTCTGCTACTGCCTGCAACGTTTTAATTGACAGTTGTCACAACTACTATGGGTCTGCAGAGAAGACGGAATTTTCGGTGTTGTCAGTAGAAGATTTCTCCTCGCTTCCTTCAACTCCTACGAAACCTCCCCACAAAAAAGGCCGTGGTGAGTCTGCTAACGACATTATTACGCAACTTTCTGAGCTAATCAACATGAGGTCTGATAAATTGGAGTCAATGGTTGCGGTGAATACTTCTCACATTGCTGATTTGGGAGAAAAACTGAACTCTGTATGTGAAGATATGAATGAGGTGAAGACCAAAGTTTCCCAGGTCGAGTCGTCACTTTTGAAAGAAAGTAACCGAATCGACGTCTTGGAGTCACGCATCACTGAATTGGAGCGGTACTCTAGGCGCTGGAATTTGAAATTACAGGGCGTACCAGAAAACATCGATGAGAAAAATGTGAGGAAAGAAGCAATCCGCATCTGTCAGAATTTACTGCCAGAATACAGTGATCGTCTTCCGGATGTGATTGATACAGTGCATCGTGTTGGTATGAAGAAGGTGAATTATACCCGCGATATAATCATCCAGTTCTCCTCTCGTACACTTAGAGTAGCAGTATGGGCGGCAGCCAAAAATTCTGCATATTTAAGGGGAAAAGGTCTGCGTTTCAGAGAGGATCTCTGTAAGGCCGACAGAGAAAGAAGGATGAAGTTGTGGCCACTAGTAGATGAGGCACGGAAAGCAGGAAAAATTGCCTATTTTGTAGCCGGTCGTGCCTTCGTGGAGAAAAAGGAGATTTTTCCATCAGGCTGATTTATCTTTTCTTTAGAATGAAACAGTTTCTTCTTTGGCCAGGGCCATATGTTCACGTTATGAGTTGATGGCCTAAGTCATGTTTCGTCCGTTTATGTCCAAAGCAGTCATAGTTGATGCAGCACTATGTTCTCGCCACAGTTTATAGCTATCTTTAAGCTTTTGTTCTAAGGAACTTGTTCAAGCAACTTCTTATTTTAATTTTTTTCTCCAAATCTTGTTATTTTGATGTCTTTATCTATAATTTCACTCAATGCCAGGGGACTAAGGAACAGTTTAAAACGGAAAGCCATTTTTTTTATTTGCCAAACAAAGTAAAACAGATTTTTGTTTTCTTCAAGAGACTCACAGCATTGCTGAGGATGTGCCTTTTTGGAAATCCCAGTGGGGAAATGACATTTTTTGCTCTCATGCCTCTCAAAGGTCAGCAGGTGTTTGTACACTCAAAAACTTATTTGCTGGCAAACTTCCTTATACAGACTTTGGTACCAATGGACATTTTATTTGTCATGTTATTCAAATTCAGAACTTTAATTTCATTGTTGTGAATATCTATGGGTACAACTTAAAAACAGAGAATGATGTTCTTTTTGATAAATTAGAAGAAAAAATTGAATACTGGTTAGCCAAATACCCTGATGCACATATACTCTTAGGTGGTGACTTTAATGTCACATTAGATAATGTAATTGACAGGTGGCCTCCTGGTTCTTGTACTAATACGAATGTAAAGCTTAAAATGTTAATGCAAAGATTTGATCTGATTGATGCATGGAGAATTAAATATCCTCACACTAGAGCCTTTACCTGGTGTAATAACTCAAGGTCTAAGCAATCGAGAATAGACTTATGGTTAGTTTCTCGTACACTTAAAGACAATCTGTGTACTGATATTTTATCTACCCCATTAACTGATCACAAAGCAATTCGTATCCATATTGATTTACTGCCAATGTCTACTTCTAAAATTCATAACTCTTACTGGAAACTTAATAGCTCCGTACTTAAGCAAGAAACCGTTATTTTTACAGTAAAGGAGCTAATTCATTCATTCTGGACTAATGCTAAAGCGGAAAGGATTTATGGGAAACATTGGGAGTTGCTCAAATTTGAATTGGGCAAGTTTTTCAGAAGTCATTGTAGTAATATTGCTAAACTCAATAGAGCACAAGAAGAGAACATAATTTCCACTATTGCAAGCCTATCATCTAAAAATCCTGATAACTTATCTGTGGAAGAAAGTAACAGTCTTATTAAATGTCAGTACAAATTGGATGAACTTTATAAACTAAAAGCTGAGGGTGCTTTTGTAAGGTCCAGAAGACGCTGGCTTGAAGAAGGAGAACAAAATTCGGCTTACTTTTTTAGATTGGAAAAATCTCTAACTAAAAATAATATATCTCAGTTGAAAATAGATAATTCTATCTCTGAGGACCCAAAAGAAATTGCCAAACATTGTTCTGAATTCTACAAGAATCTTTATAGCAGTCAATTCTCTTACGACAGCACTATGTCCTTTATGGACTCTCTAGAGTGTAAGGTTTATAGTCTTTAAGATGTGTAGTGGGCAAGGAGCCACGGGAGAGGCGGGAGCAGAATAATTCCTCCTGGAGGGGTGAGGTATATTTATTAAGGGCACAGTAGAGAAGCAACAGTTGCCATGGTGACTGATTCAGGGGCAATGAGGTTCTTTCCCTAAGTGGTCGGGTGCGAGTCCTTCAGTGCTGGGGCTGTAGTGCCACCCTCTGATTGGCTCAATGAGCCGCCACCAGCTGTGCCGTGTTACCATTCCTCACAGGTGGTTTCTGGGACGGTCATGAAGAAGCCATTGTTGCCGTCTGCCTGCATGGTGCAGATTGATGCCCGCTCGCTCACAGAGCATTCCCGGCTGGTCATCGTGTCACAGTAGTTTATTTTAGATTAGAAACATGGACGTATAATTCCTGAGTCCTAAGATGATGTCTAATGCATCGTCCTTCATGATGGCTGTCAGAGGAGCTCAATCAGTGGCCAGGAAGTAGAGTTTAGATTCTCTGCCCGAGCCCGAGCCCAGACCCGACCGGACCCGACCCGTGGGCCGGGTCGGGCCGATATTTCCTGCCACTATCTTCGGGCCGGGCCGGGCCGGGCGGGGCCATGATCAAGCGTTTGTGTGTGTTTTTTTTTTTAAATCATTACTTAATTAGCCTAATTGGGTGGAGAGCTATGCCATAATTATAAATGTAGCTCCCTCCCGTAAGACACGAGCACAAGAGTCCTTTGCATTTAACTGAGCCGACGGTTTATTCGAAAGACAGTGGCTTCGTTATTATCACCATTATGGCAGACGTGAGAACTAAATACAGATACGGAAACACAAAATCAAGCACATTTACTTACAATATTAGCTAACAAACATTGAAATTCAAATGAAATATAAACATAAATAACAATAAAGACAGCTTAGAGAATTCATATACAGTTAACACGAACCTCAGTTAGCATTTACATTTACATGGCTAAATACAACAAACTTAACTAAAACTTAATTAACACATACCTCGTTGGCTGCTTACGGAAGGATTTAACCTTTTTCTTAACCCTTTACTTAAAGTTCGATGCCGAGCACACAAACTGGTTCCAGCAGCAAGCGAACTGGATAAGTGAAAACGTGCTTTTCTTCTAAACGTGTCTCAAAAACCCATTCTGAATAAACAAACAATGCAGTTTACATGCTTCGTCCTTGTTGCATTTTTCATTAAGATAAATCTAAACTAATTTCTGTAGTTCAAACAACTTAGAATTGTAGTTGAGAACGTCTGTTACAACGGCTCACGTATTAAAAAATAGTCGGGTTTAAATCGGGCTCGGGCTCATAATTACAGTTAATGTGTCGGACCGGGTCGGGCTCGGACACAAGGTGCACGGGCTCGGGTAGGGTCGGGTTTAATTTTTTGGGCCCAATCTAAGCTCTACCAGGAAGTCTTATCCCTGATGAGGGGAAGATTAGCGAGAGATACAGAGCTATCATCCTACAACATGATAGCTATATAGCATCTCTCTGCTGTGTGTGAGCACAGTTTGTATGTTCTGTGAGTATTCTCAGGTTAACCTCACACTTAGGCTAGCTGGTGTCTCTAAATTTCCCAGAGTGTGTGCATGTACAGTATGTGCCCTGTGATGGTTTAAATCATTAATTTAAATAATTTCAACTAGGGTTGCAACTTGCAACTAACGATTACTTTGATAGTCAATTAATCTGTCGATTATTTTTCCGATTAATTGATTATTAATCGGGGGGGGCAAAATCAATTTGATTTCCATCATGTTTTAATAACCCAGACTGTCTTCGTATAAAGGTTGTTTCCAGCAACTCACATAAAAAAAAATGTATGCTACATTAAGAGTACAAAAAAATAATTTTGCAGCAGCTGAATCAATGTCATGAAAAACACAATCCTTTTTTTATGAAGTGCAACCAGCATGGTGCTTTACAAAATGTATTCAGTACTCCAGTTTTTTAATGTAAAAGCACAGACTACCGCTGCTGCTACTAAGAATATTATTAAATAATTGTCTAATGTTATTTAATGTTGATACACATATGTGACGGGGGGAGAGAGTGAATGTGTCTGCATTTATTATGGACAAACAAAGTAAACATTAATTGCGGAGAAAAGCCTACAAATGCGCCAACTTGCACTCTCGTGAAACGCCATAGACTTTAGTTACTGAACGGCGCAAATAAGACGATTGGTGAGGAAAAACCAGTGAACGGCAGGCGTCAAATTTCGTTTTAAAACGTGTCCGGTTGTGTGCGCAAACTACAGTGATGAACTGTAAATAAGATAAATAACATGAGGCTATTTAGTTTGTTTAATAAAAAGACAAGATATACACTCACCTAAAGGATTATTAGGAACACCATACTAATACGGTGTTTGATCCCCTTTCGCCTTCAGAACTGCCTTAATTCTACATGGCATTGATTCAACAAGGTGCTGAAAGCATTCTTTAGAAATGTTGGCCCATATTGATAGGACAGCATCTTGCAGTTGATGGAGATTTGTGGGATGCACATCCAGGGCACGAAGCTCCCGTTCCACCACATCCCAAAGATGCTCTATTGGGTTGAGATCTGGTGACTGTGGGGGCCATTTTAGTACAGTGAACTCATTGTCATGTTCAAGAAACCAATTTGAAATGATTCGGGCTTTGTGACATGGTGCATTATCCTGCTGGAAGTAGCCATCAGAGGATGGGTACATGGTGGTCATAAAGGGATGGACATGGTCAGAAACAATGCTCAGGTAGGCCGTGGCATCTAAACGATGCCCAATTGGCACTAAGGGGCCTAAAGTGTGCCAAGAAAACATCCCCCACACCATTACACCACCACCACCAGCCTGCACAGTGGTAACAAGGCATGATGGATCCATGTTCTCATTCTGTTTACGCCAAATTCTGACTCTACCATTTGAATGTCTCAACAGAAATCGAGACTCATCAGACCAGACAACATTTTTCCGTCTTCAACGCCCACAGGACTGCCGCATACTGGATGTTTTTCCCTTTGCACACCATTCTTTGTAAACCCTAGAAATGGTTGTGCGTGAAAATCCCAGTAACTGAGCAGATTGTGAAATACTCAGACCGGCCCGTCTGGCACCAACAACCATGCCACGCTCAAAATTACTTAAATCACCTTTCTTTCCCATTCTGACATTCAGTTTGGAGTTCAGGAGATTGTCTTCACCAGGACCACACCCCTAAATGCATTGAAGCAACTGCCATGTGATTGGTTGATTAGATAATTGCATTAATGAGAAATTGAACAGGTGTTCCTAATAATCCTTTAGGTGAGTGTAGTCTTACTGTATACTATACCGTTTTCATCAAGAAATATCTCTATCCAGCGAATTAAATACTGTCATGTATTATCTATAAAAACAAAAAACACCGAAAAGGCATGTGATGTTTTAAAATATATGGCTTGTTTACCTCAAGAGCTTCGTAAAAAGACATGAAAACAACAGTGAAACCGTGTACAAATCAGCGCGCGACAGGGGAAATATAGGAAAACTGAATTGCCCGGAACACCTGATCTTTTTTTCCATTACAAATTCTGTTTTATAATCTTTGATCGGTTTAGGACAAGTGATCAAATTCTAGGCGTGCAAAAATCAGCTTTAGGGTACTTTCATGGACTTCGAACAAACTGACATATTTGCATGAGTGAATGGGGCTTCAACAGTTGAAATGAAATAAACTTTTACAGAAACATGGCATTTGATTTCTCCCTTGTTTGTTATAAATTGGGGCCTAATTTGCACATGTGTACCAATTTTGGTATGGAAAAAAAAACATGAAACGTATGAACAGCCCTTATCAGGTGCTAAATGCTAATGAGGAGACCGCTGCGAGTGGGTTGATCTGTATAATAAAGCAATGGTGCCATCTGGTGATCCAAAAAAGTTTTGCAGGTACGTTAGCAATGGCGTTTAAAAATGAAACCAAGACCTACCTCATTTATTAATCTTGTGATTAATTTAACTACAAGAATTTTAAAAACACGGGTCGGAAACGTCACATTGATTTTTTGGCAGATAAAACATGCCATTTTTCATTTTTAATTACAAACTTAGATCTCATCTGCACACCCGTGCACAATTTTGCTCATGAAAGAAGACAAATTAGGGTATGAACGGCGCTTTTCAGGTGTTAAAAATGCAGGTAAGCAGACGGCAATCTGTATAATGGAGCGATAGTGCCATCTGGTGACCAAAAAAACTTTGCAGGCATTCAAGCGATGGCATTTTAAAGTGAAACCAAGACCCAGATCGTCTATTCATGCGCGATTTTATAAAACTTATTTAAAACACGGGTAGAAAATCGCCCGCCCGTTTACAAACGTTTGGATGTAACCCAGCACAAGAAGTATGTACACTAACTAATACAAAGTAAACAGAGGCTACATCCAAGAGGTACACGGAGGTATATACACGCGCTCGCGAGATATGCCGAGACATGCAGATACCGTAGGGTGACCAGATAATCCATGTCAGGGAGGACACTCTGAGCTAGGACAGGAATTGTAAATTACCATTTCAATTAAAAGGACCCGGATTTCACTTGAGCACTGAGCTCTTACTGTGTGCTGATTGGTCAGTCTCCTATAATCATGCATGTGTCACTAATGCTAATGTGAAACAGCTTGATGAGCCTTTCAGTCAAGGAAACAAACCAGTCAAAGCACAAGAAGAGCTGAACTATTTAGCCGAGCACAGGAGCCTTTCAATTTGAAAGTAGTTTGTAAAACCCGAAGTAGCTCAAAGTGTCCTCCCTGACATGGATTATCTGGTCACCCTAAAATAACCTAAACCAAACATACTGACCTCCTAGACAAGACACCATGAGGGCTATATATACACTGGTTGGCCAAACCACAAGACACAAAAGGGGTAAAACTAGGGTGACCAGATAATCCATGTCAGGGAGGACACTTTGAGCTACTTCAGGTTTTACAAACTACTTTCAAATTGAAAGGCTCCTGTGCTCGGCTAATTAGTTCAGCTCTTCTTGTGCTTTGACTGGTTTATTTCCTTGACTGAAAGACTCATCCAGCTGTTTCACATTAACATTAGTGACACATGCATGATTATAGGAGACTGACCAATCAGCACACAGCAAGAACTCAGTGCTCAAGTGAAATCCAGGTCCGTTTAATTGAAATGGTAATTTACAATTCCTGTCCTAGCTCAGAGTGTCCTCCCTGACATGGATTATCTGGTCACCCTAGGTAAAACCAATAACAAATACCACAAATACACCCATACAAAAGTCAGATAATGTTTCAATCAAAACAAACAAAATCTAATCAAATTAAGTGAATCCGAAAAAATATACCTAAACAATAAAAAGAAACTAAATACAAACTATTCCACTCCCACGGCAAACAGCCAGTTGGAGTTGTCCAACTTCCTGCATTTAGCCCAGCTTCCATGTTGGCCACCTCTTTTGCCTGGAGCAGCAAGGAATCCTCCCCTGCACTCCACACACGGTAAATCAAAAGAAACAAATTAAACTCAATAAATACTCAACACATTATTCCAGTTAACCAAATGTGTGCGCCTCATCTAGTAAACTGGTTAAATGTGCCAAATAAAGAAATACATAAATTAAATGTTAATTACTAATATATTGCAACTTAAACTAAACAAACTCAAACATAGAATAACAAATGACCATAAATGATACTTCCCTTAAAATGGGGGCAGCCATCACAGGGTGGTACAGTAGGATATTATTATAGACATAAACACTCCATAAATATCTGCTCCCCTCTCTGTTAAGGGTGGTAGGACATTATTATAGACGTAAACACTCCATAAATATCTGCTCCCCTCTCTGTTAAGGGTGGTAGGACATTATTATAGATGTAAACACTCCATAAATATCTGCTCCCCTCTTTGTTAAGGGTGGTAGGACATTATTATAGACGTAAACACTCCATAAATATCTGCTCCCCTCTATGTTAAGGGTGGTAGGACATTATTAAAGATACAGAAATATAGATATAGTTATCTTTCATATTGTCATAGTTAATCTTTAAATGTCCACGTTCTTCCCTTTAGTGAATGTATCTCTGGGTATCCTAACCCATCCCAACCCATTTCATATTTAAAACATTTGGGAATATGAATATTTAATATAAGATGACCACAGTGTAGAGCCCTATTATTCAAATCACGGTCCTCGAGGTCCAAGCACTGCTGGTTCTCCAGCCTTCCTTTACCTGTGAGCCAGATGTGAAGCCTCTGACCAATCAGAATCAGTAATTATTAAACTACCTGGGAGAACTGAAAACAAGGCCTGGATTTGGAATCAAGGTCCAGATTTGAAGAGCCCTGGTGTAGAGTATAGAATACAATGCAATACAAATATAAAAAATATCCTTAAAAAAGAACAGCAATAAATGGATCACACAGGTTTTACTAATTAAGTTATTTAATTAACTGGAATAATGATTTTTTTGTCCAATCACAATGTCCCCACTAGCTTCATTAGTTATACAGCACCTGAGAACAGAGGAAATTTTATAATGTTACACAAAGCTGACCCTGACACATACTTGTAAAAGAGAAAATATAAAACTCTTATAACCCATGACTCTTCAAAAAACTGATATTTTCAGAAATGGTAACAGAAAGGATAATATATTCATGCGTGTTCCAATATAATGTGTCTTGGGATAAAATGTAGTCTTTGCATAGAGAAGTCACGACATGACTTTCAGCACTAAAAAATAAAGTAAATTCCGTTTTTATTGATTCATGCATTTTGTTTTCATTACGTTTCACAGGGCCCAAGTGCAGTATTAGATTGTTAATGCAAACATTATGCTCGGATCATTAGATATACTGTTCACTTTTTCGTGAGTAAAAACGTGTACATGAAATAGAAATCTTATTTATTTATTTTTATTAACAGATAATAGGAATGCGATTTTATGTAACATGTTTCAGAATGAAAGATGAATAGTTACCATAGAGACTTAAATTGTTATGCAAACTATGGATACTGCAAGCCCTGAGTTAATTTCGCACACAGCCAAGTTTTAAAGCAGCATGAAAATCACGCGGATGCTTTGCAGGCAAGAGTGTATTCAAACTGCACTCTGATACACATGCACATGGTAAGTCAAAAATGTATGACACTCAAACACGCACACACACACATATATATATATTACTAAAAATGCGATAAAACTAACCTTGTTTCTTCTTCGAAAAGCAGAGACTCGAAAGCAGCAGATATTTATGGGTGTGTGTTAAGTAGCGAACGAGCATGTGCAGTTAACTCGGGTAGGACATTTTCATGGGTAGGAAAGAATTTCAGAACACCGGCGCCATTTCTGTTACCCTTTTCGTGAATCTGCCATCTTGGAGGCTGTGTACGGCAATCTTTTGTTTATTTTTTTTTTCCTATGTGATTTGGGTGCAGTGGAAGGAAATGGGGTATTGAATTATTTGTATTTTTTTGTAATTGACAACTTTTGTACGGCACTGTACTACTATACAGGTTGGGGTTTTTTTCCGTTGGAAACCTTCGGCCTCAGCGCTGCAGAGCCTAACTGCGATGGCGAGCTCTACTTTGGACATTGAGCTAAGTTTTTCCTTCATCAGGTCACCAACGGTGACTCTGAAATTAATCAGTGTACCTCTATTACTTTTTTTTGTTTGTTTTTTTTGTTACTTGTCCAATTGACATTTGTACATCTGTCCCTGTATTTTTTTTGTTGTTGAAAATTGGTATCGTATGGAAGTCATTAGCTGTAATTATATGGTTTTGGGAATTTCTGTTTTATTTAAAGAAGAAATATAATTTAAAAGGGGAGTAAACTCATTGTGCCCGTTGGCAAAATACTGTTACTACAATTATTTTTTTTTTCTGTATATGCATTTAGGTGGGTATATACTGTATATGTTTTTTTTTTTCTCCCCTTTTCGCCTCAGTAAAAGTGAGGTGTAAATAATCTCTTAAATCTGTGGTCGGGTCTGCTCCTTTGTCACTGCTCCCACCGAACCTAGCACACTGGTCCCTGTACACCTACCACTCGCCATAGTGAGTGGAACTGGGGTTACATAGGGCAAGTTTTAGAAAAGACTAATTACCATACTGTATTAGCATCTTCCGCTTACCTGGTTTAATGTAACCCTAACCTTCCATCACCCTGCTGCGGCTAGAAATTCTGTCCATTAAGGTTGTGAACCCTGGCAAAGTCCAACCCTCACCGGGAACAGGTCCGATTACTGCAAAAGCCCAGTCACCAGGCGCTCACCTACGGGCCCATTCCCCTGGCTTGGCTCCAGGGCAGGGCCCCAGTGACCTCCTGAGGTCTTCTGGACCACTCTTCGTCTGGCCCTTCACCTAGGACCAATTTGCCTTGGTAGACCCCTGAAACATATGAGCACTCAAAGGTGGCAGCTCAAGAAGAAGAGTAGCTATAAATGTGAAACTCCTACCTGATGCCCTGAGAGAATTGAAGAGAAGCTCCAAGTGATCCTGAATGAAGCTGTATGTGCAGACATAACGCTGAACTTGGAGCAGGCCAGGAATCATCATCAAAAATGTCTCAGTGTTCATGACAAAGCCGATGACTGACAGGTACCTTAAAAAAAAAAATGTTTTATTAATATGATAATGGAAAGACAAGACACCTTGAGAGCATCTAGCATATTTTATTTATATGACTTTTCAACAAATATCCATGAGATGTGACAACACGTAATGACAGGGATGGTAACAGTAATACATCTTTTTCTCCAGTAATGTCCCTGACTGGCAAATGACTACAAAGCTACTGGTTGCAAAATTACTGGGTGCTTCTTCAGAATGTCAAGATTAAGGTCCTTGAAATCAATGATTTACCTCGAGGATGCTAAAGCAACTAGGAACAATATAGAAACTGAACTGGGAAAGTTTTACAAGAACATGCCATACAAACCAATTGACACCTGTATGAACGGAAGAACACTGAACACAAGAAAATTCCAACAGAAACAAAACTGCAGACACCAAAAGGCTTTGCACACAAAAGCATCATATAAACATACATACCATTTTTCACAGCATCATATGAAAATACCATTTTTCACAGCATCATATGCACATACATACAATTTTTGACACTTGTATGACCTGAAAAACATTGACAGAAGTCAACAGAAACAAAACTGCAGATAGCAAGAATATCAGAACAAGAGAACAGAGCATCTTATGAACTCGATGCACAACAAGATAATAGAGCATAATCTGAACTTATGATTTCATGAACTTTTCATGGAAACCATTCACTATTTTAAAAGACCTTTTTGTTTGATGAAGGGGTGTGCCATTTTTCATCACCAAACTGCCTCTCAGGAAGAACTCTACCCAGGGGAGCTTTGAAACCTGTGGCACAGGGATTGCAACTGTTCAGGATGTCAAAGAGCCTGTCAATCATCTAAGAAAACAAATGACTATTAACCAAAAGCATCTTAAATATCACCATTAGGGCTGTCGCGGTTAGGAAATTTCCCTTGCGGTTTTTATGGGTGGCTCAATAGCGCGGTATGCGGTATTACCGCAGTTTAAAAATAAATACATAAATAAATAATCTTGATTTTACTGCATACAAAGCTCTATTGCTAAGTTATGTAGCATATATTGTTGCTTTTTAACTGACAGAGAGACAAAACATTTTTTGTTTATTTTTTTAATGCCAAACAGCAATAAGAACATGCCTTTTCCAATTAAAAAAACGAAATCAAATCATTCTAAAGTAGGTTAACAATAAACAAACAATAAGAAATTATTTTTTCCAATTTGAAAAACGAAAAAAGGTTTCTCCACTGTATTGAATGGAACCATCTCCTCAACTAGATACTGTGTAACAGCGGCTGTAAGACATTTAGGCTATACCGGTTACTTTCACGGTTGTATTTGACCGATTTCGCAAAGGCTTCAGCTACTCCTAACTGTCGGCTAGTACCGGTTTTCCGGGCAATTCAGTTTCCCTATGTTTCCCCTGTCGTGCGCTGATTTGTACACGGTTTCGCTGTTGTTTTCATGTCTTTTTACGAAACTCTTGAGGTAAACAAGCCACATATTTTAAAACATCACATGTTTTTTGTTTTTACTGATAATAAATGAAAGTATTTAATTCGCTGGATAGAGATATTTCTTGATGAAAACGGTATAGTATTGCTTATAAGACTATATTATGCGTGACGATCTACTGTATTCGCATGTAATAATGTACTTGATTGATTTTCAGACATTTCACATACCTCTTTGCTTTAATATTAGGGGAAACATTATTTCCCGATAGACAGGGGAAACATAGGGAAACCGAATTGCCCGGAACACCTGTCTCAGCTGTTCTTTTTGATGTTGCTCCGCGACCTGATGCTGGAAGAGGTAGCTGCGCTTCAATGGCTGGATGACAGTTAGCGAGATGACACCGCAAATTAGATGTGTTGCCGCGTGTCACAGGGACCTTTTTGGCACAAATTTTGCAAATCGGTTCATCTAAATTTGCCGGCTCACCCTTTTCATTGGGTTGAAAGCCGAAGTGTTCCCAAACTGGAGACGTGACATTAGGTTTTGGGACGAGAGCGTTTCAGTATTCAAAATCAACGAAACCCCGGATATTAACAGTTCGCGGGAAAATGACACTCGTAACACTCTGGTATCATTATTAATTTATTTAACATTCAATACAGGTGATGAATTGTAAAACAATAAGGCCACAGCCTCATGAAGAAGAAGAAAAAAATAATTAACCCTGTCCCTGCAGTTGCCGCGGTTTCTGCGGTTGCTTTCCTTCCTCTGCGGTTGGCTTGTCAATAGCGCGGTATTACAATATTGCGGTTATCGCGACAGCCCTAATCACCATAACAGGGTGTCTGTAGGTATCAAAGAGATCAAATTAATATCAGAGAGATGAGGCATACCGCTTTTGTCAAAATGACAGGTTGGGTCAAAGGTCACAAAGGTCAAATAAATCAAAAAGTGACAGGTCTGGGCTGTAAGCCAGGTGACGTCATGAGGTAGTGCGAGGGGGCTATTTTTTTTTGGCTGTGAGCCAGTTGAGCGTTGGGAGAGGGGTTTATTTATATATAATTTAATTATTTATTATAATTATTATAATTTAATTATTTATTATTATTAAAACAATATATTTATTATTATTTAAGTAATTATAATTTTATATTGAGGAGAGTGCTTATGAGTGTGGTGTTTTGTCTGCATCCACCGGGTGCCGAGCAGGGGGCTGGTGCGTTAAGGTCCCAAACACTGGGGCTGAGCGGGTGGGTTACCTGATGGAGTGTGAGTGTACGCTGTACCTTGGTAAGGTCCCGGGCTTTGGAGAATCCGCAAAAAAGGGCTCGGAGAGAGCGATGCTGTGTCTGGTGCGGTACCATGGTAAGGTCCCATGGCTTTGGATAATCCACAAAGAACTCGGAGAGAGCGATGCCGGAGAGCTGAGAGCCGTGCTGCACGAGTCTGAAAGAAACTCTGAGAGAATGAACAAGTTGGAGCAAAGAATGAGAGGAGGAGGAGGGTCTGGGTCTGACGCTATCCTCCTCCAATGAACGCTTAGCGGCAGTTTGGGGGTATGTGTGTTGACACCCCGTGCAGCACCAGCAACAGCTTGGCCTTGTGTGGTAGCGGTTTTCAAGTTTGTGTTTTTCCTCATGCAACCGTTTGTATTACATCAGCGTAGGTCAAATCCCAGTCAAACTGTAATTTGGGCCACACATCAAATTGGACATTTTGTATTTCAGTAAATTTTGTTTGAAGTTTTGGTTTTTCCCATGCACCTGTTATGTACATCCCGGTAGGTCATCCGTAATAATTTGGGCCACACATCAAATTGGACATTTTGTATTTCAGTAAATTTTGTTTGAAGTTTTGTTTTTTCCCCGACTCGCCCGTTATGTACATCGTCTGTGCAGTTAAAACGTACATCGAAATAGACTTAAGAAAATCAGATAAAACTTGACAGGCCATATATTTCTCCTTAAAGAATCCTAAGAAGTAACCAACCGCAGAAAATTTTTATTACACCGAGCAGGGTTTCCCTACTTTGGTAAAGAAAAACAAGTACCCCCCTAGTATCATTAAGGCCTTACCCCCACTGGAAAGAGAAAACTACACGGGACATGCATAGTTTACCTCCTTTGGTAAAGAAGCACAAGTACCCCCCAAGTATCATCATGGCCTTACCATGCGTGCCACACCCCCACCAGCAGGCCTTGGAGAATATAGGGAGCTTTGCGCTGTAGGGCCAGCACTAATTTTTAAGAATACAGACATGTCTGGCACTATGGAAATGAAAGATTCAGCCTCACCACCTAAGACTCAGCAGGAGCAGGAGGAGGCTGTTATGCGGCCTCCGAGGGCTCCCAAGAAGAAGATTCCTACGAGGCGTAGACGGGTACTTTTGATGCAGCCGTCTGGAGACCTGAGAGTTACCTGGGAGCTGCCCAATGGGGATAAAGTGGTCTGCCTCTTTGACAATGTTGCGGAGGAACTACGCATCTTTCAGGTCAGCGGAGATGCCGCAGACCCGGGGAAGATGACCCGCATCTGGCATGTTTTTCTGAAACGGAATGGGGAAACTTGAAGACTATCGTTATCCCGATGATGAAGGAGAGCACCGACCTCGACTTTCAGACAGACACCGCTAGAATGGAGATGCACTATAGAGATGCTGCCAGTGGTAAACATCGGAGCACCTTTATGAAGTGGGACGCGACCGGGGAGCTGGACAAGAGAATGGTGAATATATGGCAGCTGCCTAAATGCGACTGTTGTGGAATGAGAATTCCGTACATGATTTGGATGCGGCTGATTGAAGAAAAGAGCGATTACTTCCAAGTGCTGTTCAAGGACAGTCGGGCACGTAAGGAGATGCAAAAACCTACGCCGTAAGGATCACCCCCCACCCCCTCCGACTGTATATAAAGTGGACGCCTTTACAAGCCCTTTCACAAACATCACCATCATCATGGCAGCAGCAGCAAATTACAGCAACAAAGTGTTCTCCGACGACGACGAAAGCGGGGAGAATGAGGCCTTTTCACCAGCAGCATCACAGGCCTCTGATGCTGGAGAGCTCCCTCCGACCCCTCCACCGACACCGACCTCTGTTCCTTGAGAGGTCCCTCCGACCCCTGAGATCTGCACGCTTCTCTCCAGACCCGCTTTGTGCAGAGGGATGCTCAACTGCATAAAAGCCATGATAGTGGGCCTTTTAGCCTCAGTCATCAGGAAGCATCAGCAGAAAAACTGCTACGGCTGCGAGGTGGATCATCCCAGTCAAAGACAGCACCCTTGCCTGTTTCCCGCCGGCAGGAATTACTTTTACATACACTTTGACTCTGTGCTGCGTGACCTCTGGACCGACCGGCTGACACCCGCCTTGATTCACGTTCTGAGGACCCTGGGCATCCAAGCTTCCATCGGCAGGTTGGAGGGGACCGTGGAAGCTATCCTGTATGATCTACGCGAGGCCCGCGACGGAATGCTGGAAATCAGTCGACTGGAACAGGATCTGTTTGAACAGAACCCCGTGCTTAAGCAGATCCTGGAAGAAGAATTTCTGACTCGTTGGGAGGCCCAAGACTAAAACAAAAAGCAATTTGTAATGGGGAACGGTATCGGCTGCGCTTTACGGCGGTTTATGTTAAATGTTTTTTTAGAAAAAGTTAGTCCACTGTTGTTGCATGCTATCGATAAAAAGAAAAGCGATTGTCGGGATGATTATACTTGTTGCTGCTTTCATAGACTGATATTTGAGATTGCTCAAATCGGAGAACATTATCAGCGGGGAATAGTTTTACTTACTCAGCCGATGGCAGAGAGAGAAGGCCAATCGTCAGAAAGTCTCATACGCGCGTGTCTATCTTGTATTCCCGACGATGAATTTGACTGTAATCACATTTTTATATTTTATGCTTTAATCGTAGATGTAGTTGCCTTTAAATTTCATAATAAGCAGCCTTTCGATGTTAATCAGATGCTTTCTACTCTGCATACCTGTACATGCATCGCTGAAAAGGCCTCTATACGGACCTTACTGCATGTGACATCGCTAATCTACCTCAACAACTGTCACGGGTGTAACTAATTGTATGCCCTTGTAATAACGTTTTTAAACTATATCTTTCACAAAATGTGTGCCCTTGTAATAGCGTTTTTAAACTATATCTTTCACAAAATGTGTGCCCTTGTAATAGCGTTTTTAAACTATATCTTTCACAAAATGTATACCAGCGTTTTTAAACTATATCTTTCACTAAATGTATGCCCTTGCAATAAAATTGAGTTGAATAGCATTGCAATAGTCTTTGTATATATATTGGTGGCCGAGTGGTTAAGGTGTTGGACTTAAGATCCAATGGATGTATGTCCGCGTGGGTTCGAACCCCACCCCAGCTAAAATTCTTTTCTAAAAAACTCTGCACATATGGGTTAAATGCAGAAAACAACAATTTCATTAATGTGTTCACTCAGTCTGTCAACAATAAAAACCCCCCTCCCCAGGCAGCTATAAAACGCCGCATCCCTGCTCTCACCCCCCACTCACTGTGTGAAAAGCATGTCTGTTGCCAAGACTACAGCTCGTGTCTTGAGCCGTTCGTACTATGACCCCAGCCAGCCGGGGTCATACGGGGGTGTCTCCAGACTGCAGAGAGCCGTGGAGCAAGATACGGGGAAAAAGAGGCTTCTGATGACATCAGAGAGTGGCTGTCTATGCAAGACAGTTATACTTTACATAAGCCGGCTAACAAGAATTTCCCCAGGAACAGAGTGTTTGTACCGAGAGCCATGTATCAGTGGCAGGCCGATTTATGCGACATGCAAGGGCTGGCCACGTACAACGACGGGTTAAAATACCTCCTTACGGTGATTGATGTTTTTTCTAAAAAGGCCTATGCGCGTGCGATAAGAAACAAGACGGGGGTGGCCGTAACGGAGGCCTTTGATTCTATTTTAACCGAGGGGGGTGTGCCCCTCAAGTTACAGACGGATGCCGGTAAGGAGTTTTTAAATGGGACTTTTCAGAAACTTTTAAAAAGTCATAAAATCACCCATTTCACCACGGGTAGTGAACTTAAAGCTTCAGTCGTAGAGAGATTTAACCGAACGTTAAAAGAGAGGATGTACAGGTACTTTACGGCTAAAAACACTGGACGATACGTGGATGTGTTGGACGATCTAATAAAGGGGTACAACCAGTCATTTCACAGCGCTATTAAAATGAAACCTTCCGAGGTCACGACCGATAATGCTCAGCTAGTATTTGATAATCTATACGGTCCTCTGAAAAAAAGCAGACGGCCACGTTTTAAGTTTAACATAGGGGACACTGTGAGAGTCTCCAAGCACAGTCAGATATTTGACAAAAAGTACGAGCAGACATTTACTGACGAGTACTTTGTCATATGCGAACGTGTACCCAGATCGCCTCCGGTGTATAAATTGAGGGACGTGCGCGGTGAAATACTCAAGGGGACATTCTATGATGCTGAGCTGCAGAAAGTCAAAATATCTCCGAAACGTGCGTTCAAGGTCGAGAAGGTTATAGGCTCAAAGACCGATGAAAAGGGGAAAAAGTGGATTTTAGTACGCTGGCAGGGTTGGCCCTCGAGGTTTGATTCGTGGATTCCGCGGTCGGACTTGATGCGGATTTAATTTTTTATTTTTAAAAGGAAAAAAAAATGGAGGATCGCCCCTCTTTTTACCTCACGCTACCGTCAAACTCTTGTCTCTCCATCTTCCCCGATAACCAGAGTTCAGATTACACCATGATGCTCTCGCGACCTATAGAGCTACGGGGTCTTACGAAGTAGGACTGGCTGAAATCATGTATTGTTACACGTGGCGAAATATTACATACCCCGAAAATACTTTTGAATTGCGGGATACGGAGGTGGAGGCAAGAAGAGACGCCGATCCTCTAGTGGATTTGCCTTACCTGTTCCCTCGGAAAATTAAAGTCGGATATTATGAATCCGTTTCACAGATTGTGTCAGAAATCAATGCTTCTTTAAAAAAATTAGGTACGGAAGTTTTCTTCGCATACAACGAGATTACACGAAGGGTTAATATAACCGGACATCAGAAATACAAGATCAAATTTAAACCTACTTTGGCCTACATGCTGGGCTTTGAGCCGGGTGGCTGGTATATCGTAGGAGGTACCATGCCAACCTCACCCTACCCGTCCAACATTCACGCTGGATTCTATAATATGTACGTCTACTGTAACATCGTGGATCCGCAGCACGTGGGGGAATTTGTAGCGCCGCTCCTGAGAACCGTTAAAATAGACGGTGGGTTCGGCGACGTAGTCACTTTGCCGTTCCACAAGCTGCACTACGTACCGGTGAACAAGCAGAGCCTCCAGAATTTGCATATTGAGATAAAGAACGATCAGAATACTCTGATTAATTTCTCCTATGGAAAAACGATCGTCAAGCTACACTTTCGCCCAGTGCCAAAGATCCCCATTTAAAAAAAAGAGAGAAAGCGGAGGGGTTGGGAGAGCATGGCGTACCACAATTTGCAGAGATTTATTCAGTATTACACCAGTCAGGCAGGACATGGGCTCCCCGGACATATTTTAAGAGCATAAGGAAGAATGGCTCTAGCTCACCGCCTCTCGGCCGAATGCACCAAATCTGAGCTGGACCTGTTTGCGGCCCCTATGACGCAATTATCCATAGATCAGACCAATTATGTAGAAATCAACCCATTAAATTCCATTACCGATCAGGATGTTTTGGATTTCCTAATACCAGGGTCGGGCAATTTCTATCTGGACCTCAACTCTACACTGCTATATCTAAGGCTCAAGATCGTTAGGGCGGACGGCGCCCCCCTGGTTGACGCTGACCCCTGCGGTATTATACAGTACCCACTAAACTGCATATTCTCTCAGCTGGACGTGAGTCTGAACGACGTCCTGATCAGTTCCTCATCGGCCACGCACCCCTATAGGTCATTCATAGAGACCCTGCTCAATTTTTCTACGGATACGCTAGAGAGTCAGTTTTCGGCAGGGCTCTGGTACAAAGACGGCGGAGCCGACTTGGATAGTTTGACATCGCCCTAACGTGGGGTTGCAGAAGCGAGCTGCCTTCTGTAGAAACTCTCTGGAATTCTCTCTGATAGGGCCTATACACGCTGATATTTTTTTCAGCGAACGAATGCTGTTAAACAATGTGGATATACGCTTAAAGTTTGTAAAGGCTAAAAGCGATTTTAGTCTCATGTGTAGAAATGACGCCGATTATGAACTGAAAATACTGAGGGCCAGCCTGTTTGTGAAAAAAGTGGATGTCTCCCCGGCGGTGTCACTGGGTCACTCGGCCGCTCTCATGAAAGCAAATGCCCTGTACCCTATAAGCAGGGTAGTCGATAAAAATTACACGCTGCCGGCGCAGTCGCGGGTCTGTCCGCAGGACAATCTTTTCCTGGGCAACTTACCACGCTACATCGTTTTGGGGATCGTGGACCACGCCGCGTTCGTGGGCACGCGAAACAGAAACCCATTCAGGTTTCAGCATTGTGACCTGGAATTTCTGAGTCTCTCTGTAAACGGCCGACACATACCCAGCAAACCGTTCCAGCCCGATTTTAACGCGAGGCAGTCAGTCAGAGAGTTTTACAACCTTTTCCTGGCTACAAACAGGCATTTAAGAGATTCGGCGCTATGCATTAACTGTGAGGATTTTGAAAACGGATACTCGCTATTTGCTCTCAATCTCTCCCGAGACGACGAGCTGGACGGAGGTGCCCTGTCACCCTTCATCAGCGGCACGTGCCGTCTGGATTTAAGGTTCAGAGCCCCGCTACCTCGAACAATGAGTCTCATCGTCTACGCCTGCTTCGACACCGTGATTGAAATAAACTCCAAGAGACAGGTTTTGGTGGACTTTTAACCATGAACACTCACCAGCTGGAATGCCTTTTACGACCCCTGCTGAGGGATGCTTTTGGAGGTGTGTGGCCTAGCGATTTATTACCCACCAGCGTACAGACGAGGCCCACTTTTCTGGTCGCAAACACGCACGACAGCAACAGAGAGGGTGAACACTGGATCGGGATAATTTTGGAGCCCCAAGAGGGGAAAGCCTCCTTCTTTGATTCTTACGGTTATCCCCCCGATTCCCCTTACTATCCTAAAAGTTTTATGCGCTTCTTGGGGAGGCACGCTAGCGAAATAAGGTATAATACGCGTCAAGTTCAACACGACTTTTCCTCCACGTGCGGGGCCCACGTCTCCTTTTTCCTCTACCAGCGCTTCAAGGGACTTTCATTTCAAGAGACTAATATGCTGTACTCTGATGACTTGAGGAAAAACGACGCTCTAGTATCCAAGTTTATCAAGAAATATTGCAAGTGTATTAGCCGTGTTAATGCCGATAAACTTTCAAAGCCGCAAAATGTATGTTCCTTAAAACTATTTAAAGATTGTTATAGTTGTTAGATTATTGTCGGGAAAATATATTAAAAAAAAAAACGTGACACCTTTTATTCAATAAATTCAACATTTTAACAAGCATCTTTTTCGTTGTTACAGGCGTTTTTTTTTCACATGCATAAAACACTTAATCGCTGTAACCTATCCATGGAGAATAAGGGGTACCCTTTAAAGGCCATAAACGATATTCAGGGGAGGAATCACGCGGCGTGTGAGGGGTACCCACAAGCGGAGAGTCGTCCGTACTAAATTTTGCACGTCTCTTGCGCTTCTTTTTCACAGGAGGGGAGGAGGGTGGCGGGGGACCCATCGCCGTGGCGTTTCCAGCGCCGTAATCTTTAAGATGGCTTAGGGCTTTCCTAGCTTGAATGTTACCGACGGTCGTGAGGGGGATGTTTAATTCGGATATTACGTTTAAAAAGGGTTCCCAGCCTTTAGGATATCCGACGGCCTGGGATTTCGGCTGGGATAAAGTTTTCATCAAATCCAAAATATGGGAACCTTTAATGGGTCTATCTCTGATGATGAGTTCACCCGACTGGGTCCAACGTACTGCCCCATCGGAATCGAGCAGTTTCTGCATGATGTACCCCACGTTCTTTCTAGCCCTGGGCGCCACTTGCTGGACAACTTCCTGTACAGATTTGTCCCTAGTCGCGCCGCCGGGCTGTCTCTCCTCCTCCTCCTCCTCCCCCGGCACATCTCTCTTTTCCTCATCCGTTTTTTCTTTCCGCTCGGTAAGGATAATTTCTGTCCCCTGATTTTCTTCTTTTCGGACTAAATTCAGATACCTATGTAGCAATTGGTTGTATCTCTTTACTTTTTCGTGCGAGTTCATACCCGGCTGATTTAATAAACCGTGCATCTGGTTTTCAAGTTCACCCAGGGCCGATTCCCCGATGGTGATATGCGGGGTCACCCTCTGGGTCAGCATACGGAGTTGTTGGGGACTCAACAGGAACATTTTTTTTACCTCGCTCATGCTGGTGGTGGAAAAAACAAAAAAAAAGCTAGTTAGCCGTCTTCCTGGTGAACAGGCTTGTGATAAATGGCAGAGCCACTGACAGCAGTGGTAATAAAAATCCTCCTTTCTGAAGCACGGCCTTGCGTTTCCTCGCGACGCTGTTTTTCTTACAGGCGAAAAGCTTAATCAGCCTTTTCTGCTTCTTAAGCTTGTTAAATTGAGCTATGGATAAAAGGTATATGGCCTCTTATAAGATTGAGACAGATTTTGGAGAGAGCCAAAATTATGTTATTAGATTGGTCCAAAAGAATCTTTTTACGTTTCACCCCCCTCATCCTCTGTAAAACTTTAAGGGTCGGCAGGTGTTTCCTGAGATGCTCGGACATGGCTCAGTAATGTTAAATCAATGGCTCGCTGGTAGAAAGAGGACGGGAAGCGACCCCGGTAATAAACCGGTCCTGAGTCGGAACTCTTCTGGGCACGTGGCTCTTAAATCGACCAATAAATTCCCGTGCGCGGGTCGAGTGGCCTCTTCATAGGCATCTAGAAAAAACTTTTTCTGCCAAGGAAACATTTGCTGAGCTAAAACTTTGATTAGCATTCTGTCCCGCACATTCTTAAACAGACAATAATAAGTAGTATTTAGGGCTATAGTCCTACTGTACTTGCCCTGATGAAATACGTTCTGCACTAGGTATATGACCGAGATTTGACGGTGATGTCTGAATCTCGTGAACGTTTCTGTCACGAGTTTATTTTCGGACGCACTGTCCATCAAATCATCGATGATTATCAAGGAGCCGAAGGGGAACCGCTCCTCATCTTCCCAGCTTTTAGGCAGCCCTTGTATAAATTCAATTTCGCTGATCCGATCACGCAATTCATCATAAAGCGGCTGATGGGAAGCGTAACACCACACAATTTTTTTAACGGGTCCCCCTATGAAACAGTGACTCTGATTTAAAAGCAATTCTTTAGTAAAATAGGTTTTCCCCAAAGAACTTGCCCCAGCGATTATCGCCGTAAACGGCAATTCTAAACGGTGATCAAAGTCGACCTCTCTCACGCCGCTACCCATCATCTTCCAAAAAACACTGATGAAACGGTAAACACTACCCTAATCTTTTAAATCCTTTCCACACATACACACACAATCCCAAAATGCGTGTATAAAAATTTTTATAAACTCTTGTGATAAATGTACAAAACATTTTCGTACACAAGTTACATTTTAAAACAATTGTACATCTTTAAAAAAAAATTTCACTTTAAAACATCTTACTTTCATGATACATTTTAAAAAACATCTTACTTTGAAAAACTTTCATTTTAAAATATCTTTGAAAAAATTTGTTACATTTTAAAACATCTGTACATCTTTGAAAAAACTTTTAAAACATCTTACTTTCATGATACATTAACAAATTCATTCGATGAAATATTTTTAAAGACACCCTTTTGCGATGCTGCTAGTTTTTTACATTTCAGTACCCAAAAGGCAGAGTTTCACCGCTAGTCAACAATCTGCGTTTGTCGTAGACGACCCTGACCTTTTTATCGAGAGGCCTATTAAACAGGCGAAAACTTTTCATGTCGCGTTCGATTTTGTTGTAGTGCGTCATTATAGGGGGATCATTCCTACATCCACCGATGTAGTTTTCAATCAATCCGATCATACTGTCAAGGTTTACATTTTGACAGGTTTCGTAATTTAGAGTTATACCCTTACATTTCAACTGTGTTTTTCCGTTGTTGAGTCGGTAACAGTAACTTTTTGGTCCCAGCGCACCCCACGAAGCAATGTATTCGTCGGGGGCTAATTCGGACGTGAGCTCCCCCAGGTAATTGCCTAAGGTCGGCTCATATTCACCCGGCCTGCTTATGTACACGATGCTGTCCGTGTCGTGATACAGCACCCTCCGCCCCAATTTTTCCAGTTCTTTGTAAAGCGTCAACCGCCCCCACGCTGTAGTTTGACACGCTATGAATATGTTGGTCTTTCCCAGCGGCACTTTGTAGGAAGACTTGTATCGCCAGCGGATGAGGGCGACCTCGTCGTTGACAAACGCGAAGCTGGAAATCTCGTACAGCTCCGAGCATAAAAAATTAAAAAACTCCCCCGGGTCAGACACTATGCATGTCTGGAGCATGTTGTTCCTCTGCGCCAGTTTACCCCACAGAGAGTTAAGCAGAAGCTTGGCCACCTGCCTCTTGCCCCCGTTAGACTCCAATTGGATCCCCTCACGCTCGTTTTTAATGTAGTCCCTGCGACCCGCGTCATCGGTCGCGTCATTGGGGTAGCCCGAAGCCTGCTGCTTCACTTTGAGAAAGGTTTTAATGTAGCCTCTAAACAGGTCGCCGCTGGTCTGGGGAAAATGCCACACTTCGTGCACCTTCACGACAGTGTAGCCCCTGTCTAAAGCCAGATTGAGCTCCGCAGAGACCCACACGCCGGTCAGCGCCCGCTCTGCATCGGAATGGGGGCATGCCCCCTCCTGCCTGTTGTCGATCGCGCACGTCCTGCACAGTGTAAACACGAGTTTCCCATTTGGCAGTCTGCTGGGTAGGACGGGGAAAAACAGCTCGCGCGGGGTGTTCACAGTGGCTTTGATCAGGCCAATGTATTCATTCAGAGGTTTAAAATTTGAATGAATGATTTCCGGGTGTCCCACGGGGAATTCACATTTAGCCAGAGTGTACGGGTACAGCGACGTGAAATCCACGTAGCGGATGCGCTCTTGCCCTGTGACGTCGTAACACAGGCGAATCGCCGACGTCTGACCCCCAAACAGCGCTTCTCGCGGCCTGAGGGGGTCAGGGGGTTGAAAGTCTGACAGGAAACGCTGTACCTGAGGGTCGTGAGTTTTAGCGTGAGCCCATTCGTGTTCCCAAATGGATTCTACGTTCATATTAACCCCTTGGGACCGGCGATCCCGCCGGCGGGATCTGACAGAAATTTCGCAAAACCGTTTAAATAACTCCGCGAGTTTTTGTCATATACATATTTTAAAAATACTCTCAGAAACCTTGGACGGTCTACTTTTCAAATATATATAGGTAGAAACTAAATATAGTTTTACAGCTTCGTGATACGAATTGAAAGAACAAGAGTGACTGACTTAAGCGTCTGCGTCTCGAAGCGGCTCTGATCGCCCACCCACTTGCAAATCGCGCTATTCGCATGATAATAACATGATAATCCGACAGTTAGTATTGGGTAAAGAAATATGTGAATACGCCCATTGTGACCGAAATAAACAAGAGCACATGTCTGGGTAGTGTTTACACTGATCGGCTACAATATAGCACACGGATACGTCTCTGCCGCTGAAGCTTTGCGCCAGTGTTGCCACTTTCAGCAGCGAAGCTCATACCTGTGTTCATAGCTAAGTGGGCTAAGCCTGTGTGCCTGCAATCACGTGGTCGCCGATTCAAACGCAGCGTATTTAGAACGTGAATAGCGATCTTCCGCTGAGAGCGGTCCTACACGCTCCCGACGCAAGTAAAACAAAGAAAGGTGACACGATTTGCTTTTTGCCTATTTAACCTAATTTTAAAAACTTTAATACTTCTGACAATGGAAGTTTTGAAAAGAAGACAGATAACGGATTTAGTCAGTGTTTTTTTCATGATTCTACATAATGATTTCAGCGAGATATAAACTGAAATACACGAGAAAGATACGCGGTCGATGATGCCCTCGTCCCCAGAGCGTCAATAATAGTCACTGCATCATATTTATCGCTTTCTATATTTATATAGTCACAGTTTTTCATTTTCCATTCCATCTATCAATAAACTGTGAAAGGGATTTTATTGTTGCTACTTTTCTTGCGTTTCAAACTGCCTTTCCAAAGTGATGGGTGTGGGGTGCAGTGACATTCCAGACTGATGGGCCATTGACAGTATGCAAACTACTATAGGTGTGAGGACACCTATCTCATCAATATTCATTGTGAAGACCACTGACTTTGAGAAAAAGAGTGTCACTCCAAAGTTCTAACACTTTAGTAATCAAACTACATAAAATTTCAGAATGTAACTTTCACCTATGTGTAGCCAACCCCTGTGTCTATAAGCTTCAGAGCTCAAAAGTCTTACCTAGAAATGTCTATAATGTGATTTTTTACAATTTCTCAGCATGTCTGAAAATAGGTTTTTGAAAAGTATATGTTTAAAGTTGATTTTAACAAAAAATAGAATAATAACATTCTAAGAGGTCTCAGATTATTGGTGCTGAGTTTGTGCTGAATAAAAGCAAATGTATCACTTTGGGATAAATGTTTTTTAGATAGGTGAAATATTTAAAAATGTCAAGGCATGTCAGACTACCTCGAAAGTGGAAAAAAGGCCTCAGGCCCCAGGGGGTTAAACTCTTGGCGCAACACCTCGAGTTTTTCCCTTGTTTTAACGTACAGGGCACCGAAGCTCTCGCGGGTCAGGGGGCAGACATCGTGTTCATTGTTGCACTTAGGACAGCCGTGAAACTGGCAGCCTAGAAACTCGAAAGCCCATTTCTCTCCCTCTATCTCCGCGTATCCATCTACGTGAAAGCGCCCCGCGCGCACTTCACCCCCGCGCAGCGCGTGTCGAATTTCTATGCCGCGCGTGCGGCCCACGAATTCCAGCCACTGGATCGAGACGTTGGAATAACTTTTGTATTGCCTCCTGTAATCCCAGACGTCCGGGATCGCAATCGTATCTCTGGGCAGGAAATTTGTCCTGTAAACCAGCAACGCGACTGAAGCGATGGTCGCCGTGGAGAAGGGATCGCAACCCGTGAGCGTTTCAAACTCCCGCAGGAAGCGCAAGCAGCCCTCTCTCAGAATCTCCACATCGTTCTTACAGTAAGCGATCATCTCTTTGTGAAAATTAAAGGTCTGGTGCTTTACACCGTCGTACCATCGGTAAAACTTGTCGCGTTCTTTGCCGGCCATTTGATCGGGCCCAAACTGATCGGGAGGGGGGTAGGGCCCTACGTAACTAAAGTTTCCCATGTCTGTGAAATGATGCAGAAAATAGCTTTTTCGCATCTGAGTCGAGCACCCCATTGCATCGGGGATTTTTCTCAACGGCATGCTTAGAAAGGAATGACTGTCGATGTACCTTTGCTCAAACACGCTGTCCAGGATGAGAATGATTTTATTCCCCTGTGACACCACACGCGGTTCCACTCCTTCCTTCACCATTGCGTTCAGTATGATGTAATTATCGAACGCCTTTCCATAGTGACTAATGAAACACGTCCCTGTATAGTAGGGCGTCCTGAAATGTCTGAGAAAGTGCAGCGCGCAGTCTGGCCCCTCGGCGGTCATTGTCTCATTCTGATCGGTGATGGCGCACACGTAAACCGAGATATGGGTACCCGAGCTCTGGGATGTTTCAAAGTCAAAAAACACATATTTGGGGGGCTTTTTACTGCCCTCGCCGCTTTGGGCGACCGATTTCCCTTTGTTAGACTTCTCGGGTGGATTTAGATAGCAGAGATGTCTGATTCGGCTGTGTGGAGTTTAGCGTCGCATATATTACATTTTACTGATGTACATGAGTGCGGTTTTGGGTTCTCGGGACTTAGGTAGTAGTTGCGCCCGCAAGCTTTGCATTTTCTGAACTTGTCACAGGGGCTAGCAATCTCCCCCATAACGGGGCAGAGCATTCTCGTACGGTGACGCTCAAAGCACACGTTATTTAAGCATCTGAAATTACACAGCTCACACTATCCCCGGTGTGGGATATTCTCTACAATTAGTCTGACAGACGCTGCAGAATTTTTCACAGCGATGAGTGTGAGGCGAGTTGTACCCTTTGAAACAGCTCATGCAAACGTAGCTGGCTCCTAAGAAGCCCTTGGCGCTTTTAATGCCGTAAAAATGCTGATTGTGTAAAAAGAAATACACCACCCGTCTACTGTCGGTAGGTGTGGCTGTCTGGTAAATTTGGAGATTGTTTGAATAAGGTTGTTGATAATACACCACTGCTTTGCAATCAATGATTTTCTCAAAATTGATAATGTCATTCAAAGCGACTGGGTAGTCGAGGGTGAATCCCACTTTCTGCTGTAACTCCAGGCCGAGCTTTTCAACCTCTGAGTCAGTGATGTCTCCGTGGAGCAGATGGGCCAAGTTTATGGCGAAACACGCTGTGCTGTCGTTCTGAATGATAAACATGTGTTTGGCTTTTTTAGAAATTATTTCTGAAGCTAACATGGTCTGTAGTTTACGTTTGTTTACACCGCCGCGTGGGATATTTATTACGTCTACTATTACTTCTAGGTTGGAATCGTTTAAAATCTCTTGATTAGACTGAACCAGGCGATCCAGCAGTTGCTGCAAGTCTGTCAGCTCCCCCTCCCCATACCGTACAATCTGTGACAGCTCGTCGTTTAAAAAGTCACCGCGCAGGGTGACCTGTATATAAGCTCCCCATGCGGCGTAAGGTATCGCCTCATTCACAATATTTTGAAACCCCTCGATTACATTTTCGTAGTACTCGCGGAAATTGCCTTCGTTTCTAGGTTGCGGGATATTTAGAATCCGCCTAATCTGTACATTATTGAATCTGCGGCGATGCACGACCCCGTCAGGCTGGGGATCCAGGTCACCAACACCACCGGCACCTTCCTGTTCAACATTTTGAAATTGTCCCAGTCCCAAGTCATTTTCAATCTCCTCGGCATCGAGAAGAAATTCTACGTCTGACAAGGCTTCCCACAATTCAGAATCCGCGGGGGACCATGCGGCCTCGTCGTCGGGCAGCACCGCTTCTGGTTCAGAGCCCCTTTCATTTAACATGCTTCTTAATGTCTCTAAGGACGGTAGGAAACAGGGCTCTTGGGCCCTGGCTTCACCAGACGCCGCGGGTGGTGAGTCGTGTTGATAAACCGCATCATTTTCATTATTATTATTATTAGCGTTGTTGATGATGTCTATTTCATTTAATAAGGCTTCGGGTATAGGCGCTGGTGGTGGTGCTCCGTCCATACCTGCTGATTCAGGTCTCTTGTAGATTTTCTCTTGACCAGTCCGCACCGTCTCTCTTGTACATAAAAAACAGAGAATACCTATTATTAGAATAAGTAATTTTTAATGTATAGCGTTTATCACACGTATAAAAGAAATAATATATTCACTATATGGAGTTTTCTATCCGCAGCGTCTCCTGTAGGAAAAAAAAAAAAAACCCCGAATAGCTGAATCTCTAAATAAATAAATAAATAATTTTAAAATTATAGTTATTTTAATGTATAGCGTTTATCATAAAACGTGTATAAAAGAAATAATATACTCACTCTATGCATGTCCCATGTAGTTTTCTCTTTCCAGTGGGGTACTTGTGTCTCTTTACCAAAGGAGGGAAACCCTGCTCGGTGTAATAAAAATTTCTGCGGTTGGTTACTTCTTAGGATTCTTTAAGGAGAAATATACGGCCTGTCAAGTTTTATCTGATTTTCTTTAGTCTATTTCGATGTACGTTTTTTCTTTTAACTGCACAGACGATGCACATAACGGGCTAGTCGGGGAAAAAACAAAACTTCAAACAAAATTTACTGAAATACAAAATGTCCAATTTGATGTGTGGCCCAAATTATTACGGATGACCTACCGGGATGTACATAACAGGTGCATGGGAAAAACCAAAACTTCAAACAAAATTTACTGAAATACAAAATGTCCAATTTCATGTGTGGCCCAAATTACAGTTTGACCAGGATTTGAACTACGCGGGGTGCTGGACAACAGATAGGAGACAGGCGCTCATTGGGAGAGCTATTGTGGAAAATGGATTATAGAGACTAAGTTTAGAGATAAGTAAGGGATAATGTACAGGCAGCCGGTAGTTATCGCAGAAATAAGCCCCGACAGTGTGATCAGGACCCGACGCGAAGCGGAGGGTCTTGTATCACACTGAAGGGGCTTATTTCGCGATAACTACCGGCTGCCTGTACATTATCCCGCTTATTACACGGCTACTTGCCACATAAGGAAAAAAACTGGACATGAATATAAATTTGAAACATTTTATTGACATATTTGTTTTAAATTAACATTTTTAAACGATAATCTTTGTTGGCGCGGACTGATTTTAAACATACAAGTAGTACCGGCTATGCGTTATTACTTTGGAGCGGTCATTATTTGAAAAGAACGAACCTGCAAATGTCTCAACTGACCAATCAGAATCAAGCATTCCAGAGAGCCGTGTAATAAAGGGTATTAAAGCACATCTTTGTGAGAAAAATAACAGTTTATAGACAAGAGGTTTTAGTATATGTGTGCCCGTAGATAATTGGGTGCAGTATTAGGGATTTTAGTTAGGAGAGGAAATAAGTAGAAAATAAATAATAATAAAAAATAACAACAAATAATTTAGAGCCACACATCAAGGTGAAGTAGCTACAGTCAGGGAGTGAATTCAAAAAAAAAAAAAAAAGAATAGAGCAAGGGTTGACTGTGAGGAACTCTGTTCATTTTTAGACAGGAAAACAGTTCAAGTGAGAGTAGAGTGCAGAAAAGCATTAAAATGCAGGCCCCGGTAAAGGCAGCAGAAACACCAGTACAGCAGTTGGGGAGAGAGCACCCCCTGCTTAAAGCGAGGATAGAAAAGATGTCTAAAAAGTGGGGGAATAGAACAAAGGCCCTGGTAACTAAGTGGCCTAAAGGGGGCACATGGGATGTGGCAGTGTGTGAGGAGATGGAGACTCTGATAAAGTATCATAAGGCTAATAAGAACACAGAAAGGAGTAAAAAGAAAAGGAGTGAGGAACTGGAGGTACTGAGGTTATTTAAAGCAAAGGGAGAGGCCTGGAGAAGGGAGCAGAAAGCCATGAGAAAGGCACTAAATGAGAAGAAGGGGGGTGAGAAAGAAGAGATGAGGCAGGAAGAAATATGGCCACTGTCATATCAAAGTCAGTGTCCGCTAGTGGAAGCCCCCCCTCCTTCATACAAGGGTCAGTTTCAAGTAATAGAGGGGAAGGTAGATTTCAGAGGTGAGATGACACAGAAGGATGAAGGAAGTAGGGAGCAGAACGGAACGGCAAGTTGTTTAGATGGATACAGGGAAGTGAGTGCATTGCTGCGGCAGGCAGTGCAGGAAGGACTGCGAGGGAGTGAGAGAAGAACAGAAGGCCAGGCATGTGGGCCTGAGAAACAAGGGAGTGAGATAAAGGTGGGGTACGGAGCAAGTGGTAGTTATGCAGAAGGGCTGGTGCATCTGCTGGACACCCCTAACCCTCCATCTAAAGGATGGAGTCAGTTTCAGGAGAAGGAGAAAGAAACAGAGAGTGAGGAAGGAGTAGAGGAGGATAATGCAGATCATAGAATAGTGAGAAGCAGGAGGGCTGTGAAGCCCCCCACCAGGAACACTCCGATGCTTCCGCTGAGGGTGAACGGAGCACAGACACAGTATGTGCCGTGGGCAGGACAGGATCTGGAGGGCCTGATTCTCAGACTCCCAGTTCTGGCAGAAGGGGCCGGAAAATGGATAAAAGTATTTGAGGAGGAAACTATGGGTCGGCTCCTGGCAATGGGGGACATAAAGGCGGTTCTGGCTTGCGTTTTTGGGGTAGACGGAATGGAGAGACTGCTGCGAAGCAATGGCCTGGCAGCGGCGACAGGGACTCCTGTGAATGATGCATGTCACTTTGACGGTTACCGTGCTAACTGCTGGCATCAGCTGCGACTAATGTTTCCTCCACGGCTGAGTGTGGTTGAAATGAAGGTGGAGCCCATCAAGGAGGGGGAGAGCCCAGCTGCCTATCTGAAAGCTCAAGAAAAGCGGTGGCGCACTGAGACGGAGCAGGACCTGCAGAATCCGGCATTCAGAGAGAGGAGGAGGACTTTGCTAAAGAGCGTGAGAGGGAACTAACAAAGAAATGGAATCAGATGCAGCTGGAGGAGCTGACCACTAAAAAGAAAAAAGTCCAGGCACCAGTGGTCTCTCCGGACCCAAGCCCCGGGGGCAGCCTGTGGACAGCCGACAGTCTCCTGTCGCTAGGGCCCCCCAGGACACTAATTGGCCTCGAGTCCCTAATTGGAACAGAGTGAGTAGATACAATGGATGGGGGTTTCCTCAAAGGGCACCCATTTACCCACAAATTTGATGATCCCAGACTCTGGAGAGACTGGGGAACAGGCTGGTTCAGCTGGTGTGCTGGAGCTGTGATCAGCCAGGACACACCTGTATGTTCCAAAATCTTTTTTAGTGGAAGTTCAGATAGGTTACAAACATGTAAATATGCCCATACTAATATTAGAGCATATCCCAGTGAATTTGTCAGGCAGAGATGCTTTGTGTCAGCTGCAGATAGACATAAAATGTACAGAGGGGGGCGTAGAGGTGCTCAGTGGACAGTACAGCCTTCTGCGACAAAATTTGTTGTTCAATAGGGGACAGCATAGTTCATACGGGATTGAAGATGTTACTGATAAAGTTGGGGAAATTCTAGAACAGTGGGGCCCATTTATACAGGAACAATATAGCAATACGCTGAATTGGACATAGAACAAACATACTTATTTGTTGCGATGGAGAGATTTCAGTGTGAGGGAATGCAGGCTGCTACCGAAGGTGAGTTGGTGAGAGTCAGTGGAGTGAGCAGAGTATGTAGGAGACTTAAGAGGTTTGTGGCTGTGGAGCATGATAGGAGTGCAGTGTGAAGGGAAATAAAGTGTAGAGGAATGTTGGCAGGAGACAAAATGTGGAGGTTAGTTTATGATTTGTGTGCAGCGAAATAGTTAGTGGAGGATCAATCAGTGGGAGATCCCAGTCCTCACACCCTGCTAACAGATGTGCCACCCAGTGCAGAGTGGTTCAGTTGTGGATTTGTACAGTAGATGGCATTTTTCAGTGTGTCCCTAACACAACAGTCACAGTTTTTGTTTGCGATCACCTATAGGGGTCAGCAGTTCATCCATGCGAGGATACTGCAAGGATGTGAACACATGCTTAGGGCAGATTTGGATGGATTGAATTTAAGAAGCACAGTGCTACAGTATGTGGGTGATCTGCTCTGTGTTATATACACAGGCACTGAAGCCGCCGTTGCTGAAGGTCTTAGCGAAAGGGGGGCTTGAGGTGCCCAAAGCTAAGCTGCAATACTGATAAGAACAGGCTGCATGCTTGGGGGGTGAGTTCAGCCACGGGAGGGGCCCTTATGAGGCCTCTGTGTGGAAACAAAGGGGATGCTAAGGACTCTGATAGTCTGTTTCGCAACCGTGATGGATTTTTGGTTGTCCCTTTGTCGTGTGGTTGACACCTTAATAATGCATGCGCATGGTCTTGACCATTGCGCAAGGGGGGAGTGCTATGAAAAGAAAAAAGAAAAAAAACAAGGTTTATGAGTTGAAGTTGTACATGGGGTGTCTAACTCAAATATGCAAAGTTATTTTTAAGCAGGAAGAGGGGAAAGCAAGACAAGAGAAGACATAGACACAGGAGGTTTGCAGGCAAGGTATGCAGTGGTGGCCAGACAAGGCCAGGATTATGTAACCTTGAAGGCAGACAAACTGGGGGGAGCCCAGTCAGCCCAGAGAGCCGAGGTGATAGCGGTTATCAAGGCCCTGAAATCAGCAGAAGGGAAAGAAGTTACCATATACTCAGACTCAGCATATGCTGTAGGGGCAGTGCATGTGGAACTCAGCCAATGGCTGAGGGCAGGATTCTTGACCGCGGGAAACAAGCCAATAAAACACGAAGCAGAAATGAGGGAATTGGCAAAGGCCTTGATGCTTCCCAAAAAAGTGGCAGTGGTCAAGTGCAAGGGACATGAAGGGTCAGGAACAATGGTAGCGAAAGGAAATCAGGCCGCAGATGAGGAAGCAGAGAGGGTCGCAGGGTACGTGGTGTCCAAACAGATGATCACGGTAGAGGAGGAAGTTCACCCGAATTACCGACTGACCCTAG
The DNA here is from genome assembly GCF_048594095.1 of Paramormyrops kingsleyae. Taxonomy (NCBI): domain Eukaryota; kingdom Metazoa; phylum Chordata; class Actinopteri; order Osteoglossiformes; family Mormyridae; genus Paramormyrops; species Paramormyrops kingsleyae. Next base: position 14,382,311 of record NC_132821.1, on the reverse strand, counting down.
AGAAAGCGTTGGGATTGAGACATGCGTTTGGAACTGTGTATCAGCCGCAGTCCCAGGGAAAAGTGGAGCGAATTAACCAAACAATAAAACAAAAATTGGCAAAAATCTGCGCGCAGACCAAAATGAATTGGGTTGACGCTTTACCACTGGCAATGATGTCATTGAGGTGTTCCATAAACAGGGGGACCGGGTTCAGCCCCTTTGAGCTCCAGACAGGCAGGCAGTTCCCAGGACCCCAGAAAGGGTAAACCTGGACCCCCGACGAGAAGGGGGAGCAAAATCCTAGGGCATATTATGATTGTTTGCAAGGTCTCGTTGCAGATTTCTCTAAACAGATCCAGGAGGCGAGACCAGAGAACCAGCCAGCCAAACCACACACGGCGGAGTGGGTCCTCCTGAAAGTCATCAAACGGAAGTGGTCAGAGCACAGGTGGACGGGCCCCTTCCAGGTCACTGAGAGGACGTGACACGCGGTTCATCTGAAAGGCAAAGGCGACACGTGGTTTCACTGGAGCCAGTGCGCGGCTGCGGAGGACCCAGGGAGAACCACAGCAGAGATCCAGGAGGCCTGAGGGAAGGAACCTAAAGCGTCAGTTCAGCTGAACTAGACGCAACTCAGGTCTCAACAGAAGGGGCAGAATAATCCCCTGACCTGAGCAACCAGAGCAGGGTAGTCCACCCCTGCTCCAACGACCAGAAAGAACAAAAGCACCTCATCCACCGCCAGACAACACTAGGACCAGGATGTGTCATGGTTCCGGACGGCACGGGAACGGGAACGAGGCATAGTGCACAAAGGAGGGGCGGACGACCCACTTGCGGCTCCAGCAAACAAAACAGGGTTTATTAAATCAAACAGATAACTAAATAAAACCAAAAGACCACGAGGGGTCAAAACTAAACAGGGAGGAATAAACCAGACTAAATAACACACATGGAAAAACTAACTAGAAAAGCAAGACACTAAAGAAAAATACAACCGTGGGGGAAACCAGAGACAAGGGCATACCACAGACAAACGTAGACATCAGAGACACGAGCTGAGACACGAGCTTAGACAATAGCTTAAACACGATGAACCAGCGGGGAACAGAACAAAGGCAGGAACTAATATACTACAAGGGGTAATGACTAACACAGGGCAGGTGAGACTGATTAACAAGGACTAGGGAAACAAGACACAGGTGAAACCAATTAACTCAAAGAAACTAACAATCAGGGAAACTAAGACCTAACCAAGAATGCATATAACACTAGTTATACATAGGAATAACACAGGCAGGGGAACAAGAAACAAAACCAAAACCGATTACTAAATCAGACACCAGGGTTTAACAAGTACAAAGGAAAAAACCAGGGAGCTAAATACAAAAACAGAGGAGGTGGGATTCGAACACAAGACAAGAGGGAACTCAGGACCGAGGGGCAAACAGACAGCACATGCTTAATACATTGAGCCACGAGACCAGACAGAAGACAGGGGAGAACAAGGACTGACGTGAAGGACGGAATGACCAGCACCACCTGCTGGTCAAACGGGGAAGGGGCACGGAAGGACCACAGTGGGGGGCTGACCCTGACAGGATGAAGATCAAGATAAAAAGGGGAATGTTGAGGGAAACAAGTGTGTTATGTGTGATGCTTAAAGTGTTAATGATTAGTAGTTTGTGAGCCATGCCAGCCATGGACCCCGAAGGGGGGCCGCGCCTGTGGCGGGCTGGGAGTGGAATTTCCCTGAAGCTCAGGGTTTTTGCCCTCCTTCCTAGGCTGGATGGACAGGATTGTGTGTGGAACTCTTTGGAGTCCTAAAGGGGGGAGTGTGCGCTATGTTTGGGGAAGAATGCTGTACTTACATTCCTAATAACACAGCACCAGACGGCTCAGTGACCAGGGCACTCGAGGGTCTCCGGACCCTCTCCAAAACGATGCATGCACACTCCGGGATCAATAACATCTGGGATGCTTGGCTGACCTCAGCGTTCGGACAGTGGAAAGGCTTAATGGGCTCGCTTTAATTATCCTTTGCTACTTTTGCTGCGATTTTAGTTACTTGCGGGTGTTGTTGTATTCCCTGCCTGCGCGCACTGTCAGTTCGTCTCATCACTACTGTGATAGAGATGCGGGATGGCACCTATGCGCGGATGATGCCTCTCCTGCCTGTCGGGCCGGAGAGGGGCAAAGGTCATTTGGACAGCTTTGAACTACAACTCTCCCGCCAATAGGGTGATCTCCTTGTGGAGATCAAAAGGGGGAATGCAAAATTTCATAAATAAGGGAAAATATTACTAATCAGCTTAATCAGGGTGATCTCCTTGCGGAGATCAAAAGGGGGAATTGAGGGAATAATTAATAAAATAAAGGGAATGATTCTATAAGGCTGTAACTAATCAAAACGAGAACTGACTGGCGTGCCGGCAAGGCAAGGCTACCTAATCGGAACAGATAGGGGGGGCGACAGAGAATATCAGCGGCCCCTACTTATCTTTTAGCCTTCCAGAAGGACAACTACGAGCCGGCTGGAGTCACACATGTGGTTGTCACGTAGACGGAAGGTACCGAGAAAGGGGGGGGGGATGCCCAAAGGGCTTTAAAAGGGATACAGCTGATACATATGGCAGAGCCTCCTCCTGTACATGCTGAATGTATGTCAGACAGCCGCTCCCGGATTGCAATCTGTCAGACAATAAACCGGTGATTTGCAACTTCTCCCCGTGTCAGCTGTGAATCTCTTCTCATCCACGGACCCGGTGGAGACGGCGTGCTCCAACAATGCATAAGTGTGTGTTGGATGTAATTAAGTCCAGTCGAAGTGTTTGTTTAATGTCATTTACGCACTGTATTTTGAATAGGTGAATGACGATTGGTATTGTGCTATGCTTTGCTGTGTAACCCTGACATGTTTTCTTTCTTTTTTTCCCGTTTTGAGTTAAATCTGTCTTTTTCTGTTATTGATGACAACGGGACAAATTGGTGAATTGCTAAAAAAGGGGATGTTTGAATTATTCAATTTCCTCTGCGTCATCGGGGCCTAATTCAGCTCTGTGGCCTGAAGTATTTTCTTTCATGCCGTCCGTTTTATAGCTTGCTGTTTAAGGTTGGAGGACAGCGGAAAGAAAAGCGACCTTTCCGTTTACAATAAATCACTCGTTTGTGTTTAGGGTGGTTTATGCTTTCAAACATTGTGTAACTACCCGGGGGTAGGGGCGTCGCACCCGACGTGCTAGGTTTTGGGAGTGCAGGGTTGTCGGCAGATTATATCGGTACCCGGCCGAAAACGTATATATTTCCTGAGGGGGTTCAGTCTTGAAACGGCAGCTGGCAGGAGGAAGTGACATCACAGGCACCCGCCAAGGCAGGTAGCGGCAGCTGCCACTTCTTAGCGGCAGCTGCCACTTCTGTCCGTCGCTAGTGGCGCTTAACAATGGTAGTACAGACTTTGGTGGTACAGTGATTTTGGTGGTAGTACAGTTGATAGGAGCAAAGTTATTGAATGTTATTCCTAATATAAATTCTTTAGAAATAGACTTAGGTACATTACAATAGAAATAGGTACATTTCACCAAACTAAGGGGTGTAGTATGACCATGATAACATTCCAAAAGCCTTTAGTGATTTTGGTGGCTCTTCACTCTTTGGAAGCGAAGTTATTGACATTATCCGTTGTCGATTTGCACTTTGTAGACGGTCCCTAAGCTCTCCTCAGACAGCCGACTGCTCATAGGGAGCAATGTTATCCGTATTTCTGTAAATACATATTGTTTGGACGAACATCCGGTTGTAGCTCATTGTCTACCTTACCACTGTTAAATAGACCCGTATATTGTGTTGTAAGAACGTTCTGTTTAAGATTTATTGAGCCGCGAAGTTCGAATCTGCCAATATCTTTCCAACTTTACCGAACTATTGCAGTTGATCATTTAGCCGATGTACAGAATCTCTGGTTTAAGCTACTTCCAGGAGTGGCGGGTAGGTGCATCTCTACTGTATCTGAACGGCACCTGCCACTAGACCTGCCACGGGATCTACCACTAGACCTGCCACTACCGGCAGGCACTGTTCCCGAACGGCTCCTGTCACTGTTTAGCGCCACTAGCGACAGTACAGTCATTGCTTTTGATCATTTAGCCGATGTACAGAATCTCTGGTTTAGGCTACTTCCAGGAGTGGCGGGTAGGTGCCTCTCTACTGTATCTGAACGGCAGCTGCCACTAGACCTGCCATGTGACCTGCCACTAGACCTGCCACTACCGGCAGGCACTGTTCCCGAACGGCTCCTGTCACTGTTTAGCGCCACTAGCGACAGTACAATCATTGCTTTCTCAAATATTATCTTAAAGAGATGTACAGTCAGCAACAATAATATAATTCGTAGTCATACAAAGATTAAACAAGTTCTCAATTTATTTCTGTATTCCAGTTTATCGTAGCCGTGCACAGCATCTCGGGTTTACTTCCACGAGCGGCGGTGGCTGTCTCTGTACCTCGGCAGGCACTGTATTCGAACGGAACCTGCCACTGTTAAGCGCCACTAGCGACGGACAGAAGTGGCAGCTGCCACTAAGAACTGGCAGCTGCCAAGCTCCTTAGTGGCAGCTGCCGCTACCTGCCTTGACGGGTGCCTGTGACATCACTTCCTCCTACCAGCTGCCTTTTTGGGACTGAACCCTTACTGCGTATCCGTCAAAAATAGACGGACTGTCGGACATGTGACGGAACGGAGACGCAAAGCAGCGGATCTGGTGTAAAAACAGTCAATAAAGTCTTCACATTTTCAAAAGCATGCTGGCAAGCCTCCAATTAAAATTATTCTTCGGACTAAGCAGAGAGGTTAATGGAGACACAACAGTCGAAAAGTTCCTACAAAAATTCCGGTAATAACCGGCCATCCCCAAAAAACGACGTAATTCTCGCCTCGTACTAGGCACAGGATAGGCAACGATAGCAGTAACCTTAGCATCTATAGGGCGCACACAACCATAACCCACCTCATGTCCCAAATAGGTGACCGTTGCCTTTCCAAAGTCACACTTAGCTAAATTAAGGGTTAAAGAGGCATCCTTTAAACGCTGAAACACCACACGCAAAGTTGACATATGATGGTCCCAATCCAAGGAATACACAACAAGATCATCCAAATATGCTGAACAGTTATCGACACCAGATAGCACTAAATTCACCAGTCGTTGAAACGTAGCTGGAGCATTTCGCAGACCAAAAGGCATTACTGTATATTGGAGAAAAGCATCTGGGGTCACAAAAGCAGAAAGCTCAGAAGCTCTAGGAGTAAGGGGAACTTGCCATTAACTCGGGAGCTACCTGTTTTGTTAATGGGGGTGACTCTTTGAAACGGTGAGGGGTTGGTGTTTCCAGAGGGGGCGTGGCAGGGTGGAAGGCGACCTGAGCCTGATATTCCAAGTATGCCTCTGTTCGCTCGCTAATTACCTGGGGTAAGACGCCACTCCTGGCGCTGTGCATATCCTCACATTCTATTCCAGCTGCAGCCTCCTAAACTTCAGCTTCTGCAATGGCAGCAGCAGCTACCTTCTCAAGTTCAAGTGCTTCCAGGTCTGCTTCTATTGTAGCCTTTTCCAAATCCAATTTGGCTCTCTGTTTCTTTAATTCTAATTCCTTTCGTGCAAACGTGACCCGGGTGCGTGCGGCTTCGGCTCTTGCTCTAGCAGCAGCACTGGCTACCGAACGCTTGGAAAATGATGAGCACTTAGAGCTGGATACTGATGATGCCTTTTCATCCTTTACAGCCGACTAGGCCTCCATACTGCAGCAGCCGAATCCTTCTGATGCCAATGGCTTTTCACTGTACAGTTCTCTCTTTGTGTTTTACTTCTGAAGTGTTAACATAGATAAACAGCCAGCACAAACTCCTTTTCAAGAGTCAGGTAAGAAAGCGGGCTTGCTCCTTTAATGACTTCATACACCAGATAAGTCAAGATGACAACATTGAATTGGAGTGAAACTAAAGAAAAGAAAAAAAAAGATACAAAATGACCTTATGTTGGGTTGAAATTGTATATATATTATCACTCACGTGTATTCTTAAGAATGTACAACTTGTTCCATGTAGTAACAGTGTAAGTGCTTAACAGTAATTTTCCACCACGTGCAGCAGACGAGGCCACCTATGACACGTTCTGTTGTTCCTGTTCCCACTCCCACTTTCCCATTGCATCCTATCCCATTCCAAATGTTGTTCACACCCACAATGTAACCTGATCAGTATGTTTACCTTATAGTATAAATAAACCCTGTCGAGGGGGCACACCTTGGAAGCCATCACTGTAACTCACTGTAGAAGGTGTGGCTCCCCTTGTACAAGTGAAACAGCGCGTGTCTCATACTCTGTGGGCCAGCAGCCGGGGGGGGCTGATCACTCTCTCCGACACCTTAGGGCCTCCTATATAAGCAACATGTAAATCAGAATGCTTAACATTGGTAACCACTAGGTATATAAAGGATAGTTATGATGATTGACATTAACATAAACATAGTGTACAATGATGATAATTTACGAGCACTACACATTAAGCTGTTAAAGTTCACACAAATACCAAAATTGTCCAAAAACTAGTTACTAACAAATTCAGTTCAATTCAATTCAATTTTATTTATATAGCGCATTATCACAACATTACATTGTCTCAATGCGCTTTACATTTCTGCCTCGTAAGGACCCCCCATTGAGTAAGCCAAAGGCAACGGTGGCAAGGAAAAACTCCCTAAGAGGAAGAAACCTTGGGAGGAACCAGACCCAAAGGGGGAGCCCATCCTCCAGGGGCCGGCAGATGAGTCAAACAAACAAGATGAAATGACTAAGCTAATACAGGGGTTGAAATATATGTCTCAATGCAGCGGCCGACCGGTGCAGGCACGTGGTGCTTGATGCACGATGGCAGGATTAATAGAGGCACAGCCGCAGGGAAGGATGGCGAGGCATCGTGTTGAGCCAAGGGCAGGCAGGTTGGAGGGTAGTTGCCGGTGGTGGAGGTAATTGTCTTGTAGGCAGCAGAGGCATAAATTCTTCAACGACATTGTGCTCCAGGGAGCACACCCCAGAAGGGGTGAGGGAGGAAGTAAGAAAAAATTGTGTATTAGTCACAGTGTTATATAAAGAATATATAACACTCACAGCCATTGCTTTCTGAAGGATGCACACCATGGATTGAATTAGATTGCACAGCAGAAACTGCCCACATGCAACCACACCTTACATCTTTTTTACAGTTCTTCCTACTTCCTGTTTCCTGTTTTCCTCTGCCATCACAGGCTTCAAAATAAAAGGGCCAGTATCATTTTCATGTCTAACATCTCAAACTTTTCAACAGACAATTCAATATCTTTAAGGTATAAAACATATCCAGGGCAGAACTATATATATATATACTCAGCAAAAAAAGAAACGTCCCTTTTTCAGGACTGTGTATTTCAACAATAATGTTGTAAAAATCCAAATAACTTTACAGATCTTCATTATAAAGGGTCTAAACAATGGTTTTCCATGCATGTTCAATTAACCATAATCAATTAATTAACATGCACATCCGAATATCACACCTACGTGACAGGTACAGGATGGCCACAACAACTGCCCGAGTCACACCAGGAACACACAAGCCCTCAGTCCAGCCTCTCTCAGCCTATTGCGGACAGTCTGAGCACTGATGGAGGGATTGTGTGTTCCTGGTGTGACTCGGGCAGTTGTTGTGGCCATCCTGTACCTGTCACGCAGATGTGATATTCGGATGTACCGATCCTGTGCAGGTGTTGTTACATGTGGTCTTCCACTGCGAGGATGATCAGCTGTCCTTCCTGTCTCCCTGTAGCGCTGTCTTAGGCGTCTCACAGTGCGGACATGGCAATTTATTGCCCTAGCCACATCAGCAGTCCTCATGCCTCCCTGCAACATGCCTAATGCACGTTCACGCAGATGAGCAGGGACCCTGGGCATCTTTCTTTGGGTGTTTTTCACAGTCGGTAGACAAGTCTCCTGTCCTGCGTCCTGCGTTTTTAGAACTGTGACCTTAAATGCCTACTTTCTGTAAGCTGTTAAGGTCTTAACGACCATTCCACAGGTGCATGTTAATTAATTGATTATAGTTAATTGAACATGCATGGAAAACATTGTTTAAACCCTTTACAATGAAGATCTGTAAAGTTATTTGGATTTTTACAACATTATTGTTGAAATACACAGTCCTGAAAAAGGGACGTTTCTTTTTTTGCCGAGTATATATATATATATATATATATATATATATATATATATATATATATATATATATATATATATATATATATTTATTTATTTTCTGGGGACACCGATTTGAAAAGTTTTATCTGCTTTAAAATACGTTCTTAGGGTTAATTCTAGAGATGGGCGATCCACGTTTTTTCAGTTCCGATCCGATTTCGATACACAACTGCCGATACCGATACAGATTCCGATACAAGAGCTCTTTTTACTTTGTTATACTTTACATATTATTTTTTTTAAGCTAGTAAATACAGATGGAAAAAATGTATGACAAAAAATATTTAATTAGGCTACTACAAACATACATAACGTACTGTTCCACTTCATTTGTTTTAAACGTTTTTGAGGCATTTGCAGTTCAATATGAATATCTTCAAAGCAAATATACACAAGTGGCGAATGCTTAAAATTTTAACAGTTTTTCTCCCATTGGCATCAGCGCAGTTACACTTTTGTTGCGATGGCAGCCCCTCTTGTATCACAAGCAACGAGTTCGCAAAACAGTCCAATTAAGTTAGCGACTCCCAAATCATCCATTGCTTTGTTTTGTCTCGCAGTTGGGATTTTCCATTAAACGCTATTCCCACCTCAAAACCTTATTTTACATAGATTGCAAAACGCTGTGCTTCCGGTTTCTGTTAAAAGCCTAAAATACTCCCAGATCGTCACGTCTTATCTTACGCTCCTCGTACTGCGAAGGGTATGCGCATGACCTCACAGCAGGCGGAAGTCACTGTACTCACACCCACTGAGTAGCAAAAAAGACTTAGGGGCAGTGATAGCGTTCGATTTGAATTCCGCAAAAACACACATGTAAAATGGGAAAGAGCTGTCGTGCGATTGATTGACAAAAACTAAATAAGTAAGTATAGGACGTGGATCGGTCACGCATGGCCGATTCCCGATCCGTCAAATAGGTCTGGATTGGCGCCGATACCAATCCGAATATCGGTATCGGTGCATCTCTAGTTAATTCTACATATTATTCTACCGATAACGACTTGTTCTATATTAGAAGCAAGGGATCAAATAAGGAGGCAAAATGCAAAGTTGTGTGCAGTGCGGCGGAAGCTGACATACTCTTCAAGGAGTTTCACTGCAGTGACATAGGCGCACATTCTGGACAACTTAAAACACGGGATGCCATTTCTCAGCGGTACTACTGGCCTGGCATGTCAACAGACATAGAGAAATGGGTAGGCTCGTGCGCTGTATTCACATTTGTGACAGTATATAAATTTGTCACAAAATTTTCTCTGTGATATTAAGCTTTGTCCGCCGGCCCTCCATTAAAGGAAGGGAACTAAAGGGAAATGGGATGGTTTTGGCACACCAACCCCATTAAAAAGGATGTTGGGGAAAAAAATAGTCCAATTAGCAGGAATAGGTGCAGAAGGTTGTAAGGTTTATTAACAAAAATAATAATGAAACAATAGCCCAAAAAAACAGTCTCCCGGGAAAACCATCTACACTAAAGAAAACCAAACACAGGTTTAAAATCACAGCCTCACAGCAAGCTGCCCCCCCCTTTCTCTCTCCTGGCCTTCACCTTTACCACCTCACCTAACTGGAACCTACCACCTGTTCAGGTAAGCATGGGGTGAGCTGTGCAAAGATAAAACACAAAATTAACTCATACCAAACCAAACAAGCCATGGCAGCTATGTTTGACCTCCCACCATGCCTCTGCATTTGGCTGCAGTCTCATAAGGGCTACATAATTACTAACTGGTAATCTTTGATATTCTTCCCCCCCCTAGTATAACTCAAGTAAGCAGCACCCAAACCTGTCCACTCTCCCTAATGAGCAGCTGACTTCCCTGCCTTCCCAGCAGCAGCACAACCAACCACCACATACACAGCAAACTCCCCTAGATAAAGAAAATACAAAACAATTATATTTCATAAACAAACCATATAAATAAGGGAATTGAATCCAGTGAAAAGGAAAAAAAAGTACCCTTTTCACAAGCTTAAATAAAGTTTTGTTCCTTTCCTTTCGTATACATGATGCATTCATCAATTCACAGTATTTAAGGCAATTACACCTTACTCCTGGTAGAAGTTTTATATTTATCATTTCTTTCCTGTTTTTTCCCTGTGATTTTGAAACCTTACAGATGATTTTGTTACCTAAGGTTCTCAAACATATTAACAATTAAGTAATTCATTAATGCCCAGTCATAATCGGCCCAGTGTTCACCGTGAAAGAGAGATACGGAATCGAGCGACTAGCGCAACTTGATTCTCTAAGTGTCACGGGTCAGTTGCAGGAGGGTTGGGGGGGGATAAAAAAATCTGTAAATAAATCAGTCGCCCGATTTACGGATGGCCTCTTTCTTTCTTTCTTTCTTTCTTTCTTTCTACTCTTCGTGCATTGTCGATAACTTAATAAATTCAATGCATTTTATCATATCACAACGTATTGTGTACAACGAATCCTTATAATACCCGTTTCCAGGTATCACAGTGTACAGTGTGCCAGAAGAATAAAAAAGATATGAAGTTTCAGACAGACTACAAACCCATCAAGGTACTAACACCATATTTATGTCATATGTTAGACTTTTATGCAATATGCAGATTTATTAATATGTTACATAATCTGCTCAATACATCTGCATATTACATAATCAATGTTACAAAATCTACTTTGGAATTTTTAAATGATTTACTAATTTCTAAATGTAAAAATATGCGCGTGTTCATAAGACTTTCTTCCATTCTTGTCTATTTTGACAGACAAAGGTTCCATTCGAACTAATTGGAATGGACTTGATTGGAAAGTTGATCATATCTGACCAGCAAAATCAATACATTTGTGTTATAATTGATTATTGCACCAGATGGGCACAGGCTTATCCAATTAAAACTAAGTCTGCTAAAGAGGTGACACGGTGCATATTAAAATTTGTTTATCAATTTGAAGTCCCCAAAAGAATACTGACCGACCAAGGCCGCTCCAAAGCCCAGATAAATAGACAAATACAGAGGGCTAACTTTGAAGATAACCGGCTATAAAACCTTAGCCAAAAAAATTAAGACATTAACCCCACATAGAATTAAAGATTAATAAAAGTTAAAAATAATATAAACAAAAACATTTGGTGTGTATGCGTGTGTGTGTTTGTATATGTACACACACATATACACAAACACAGCTTAGGTATCTATATCTTTGTGGGGACTCTCCATTCGTTTCTATAGGCATAACTCCAACAATAAATCCAACAATGACAACTGTAACCTCTACCCAGCCTTAACCTTAACCATAAGTAACCAAACAAAATACAAGACTCTAGGCATTTTGACATTAGTTTCTTGGTTGCATTAATAGATGTTTATAAAGCTGAGGTTGTATAAATTACAGCTAAAATGTTTAGGCATTGTTATGACCTTTGATGTTACAGATCCAGTGTGACATGTGTGACCGGTGGTACCATATGCAGTGTATCCAATGGCCGAACCCCAAGACGTCCTACAGCTGTGCAGCATGCCAGTTTTGAGCTCCTCACCCCTTCCAATAACTTGTAGCTTGAGCATTCTGGAGTTAGATATGCTATATCAAGATAAGGCATACGTAACAAGAAATATTTTTTGCATGTTCTTTAATTTATCAGTTGTAAAATTTATTAAGGTTTTGTTTAGTGTAATACATTGTACTACATTTAAAATGTGAATACTGTGTGTATGTTGAATTCACACTTTCATTCTATGGGGGTAATAATGTAGAATCAAGGAATTATTTCTACGTTTCAAACATTTTATCAAATTCTATAGGAGCATTTCGTACACAGTAACAGAAAAGTAAGCCTTATGCTTAAGATCAAGCATAGACCATGACAAAAAGGTTTCATGACCAAAACAGTGGAGACTTTACTGTAGAAGAAACAAGGCACAGGGGTCACAATATTTGATAGCAGCCACCAAATCCTGTGACCCCAAAGCAACAAGGGAAAAATCAGGGACACTGCAGTGAAAAGCACTTCAGGTGACTTGTCATCATTGTACATGATTATATTATAAAGATTTCATGGCTGGGTTGCACCATCCACCTTCTGCAGGGGGGTCACAATATTTGATAGCAGCCACCAAATCCTGTGACCCCAAAGCAACAAGGGAAAAATCAGGGACACTGCAGTGAAAAGCACTTCAGGTGACTTGTCATCATTGTACATGATTATATTATAAAGATTTCATGGCTGGGTTGCACCATCCACCTTCTGCAGGGGGGTCACAACATTTGATAGCAGCCACCAAATCCTGTGACCCCAAAGCAACAAGGGAAAAATCAGGGACACTGCAGTGAAAAGCACTTCAGGTGACTTGTCATCATTGTACATGATTATATTATAAAGATTTCATGGCTGGGTTGCACCATCCACCTTCTGCAGGGGGGTCACAATATTTGATAGCAGACACCAAATCCTGTGACCCCAAAGCAACAAGGGAAAAATCAGGGACACTGCAGTAAAAAGCACTTCAGGTGACTTGTCATCATTGTACATGATTATATTATAAAGATTTCATGGCTGGGTTGCACCATCCACCTTCTGCAGGGGGGTCACAATATTTGATAGCAGCCACCAAATCCTGTGACCCCAAAGCAACAGGGGAAAAATCAGGGACACTGCAGTGAAAAGCACTTCCGCTGCATCACCATAAATAGAAATTGTAATCCTGGAAAGATTTCATAACTGGGGTGTACAGGTCATCTCTGTCAAAGGGGTGACTAATTAACACCGCTTTCATCAGATTTTGTGACCTAGGTGTGGCTACTGAACAAGCAACAATGTACCGTTCATCTTCAGGCAACAATGTGCTGAGTGGTTCTTTAAAAAGACATGTTCATCGAGTTCATACGCTTCAGACAGCTGTTGTCTCATTTTATCCAGATTTCTTACATTTACCGACACTTGAAAATTGGCTTGCCACCCGTCCGTACTGGCATGGTCCAGTATAATACAGTAAGGAGCATTTTATTCCAGCTCCAGTATGACACGATCCCGCATTACTCGAGACAAGTGGCGACGCTATATTTAATTGTGACAGTAAATGTAGTGCACTACAATACATAATATCACAAAATTGGCTGCATCAGCCGATTGGGTAACAGTTGTGTATCAGAATGTAAGACAGCAGTTAAGCAGCATAAAGTAAGATGATGAAACTGAGAAGCAGATCTATCGTGTTTTTTTTCGCAATTATGTCTGATATTTCCCTTACAGACATTGTAAAGTGGAGATAACTTTAAAAAAAAAAACGGAATAAAACTAAATAAAATAATATGAAGTAAAATTAAAGCGAATAAACGGGGAAATTAGACACAGTACTGCCGACGTGTTTCGGAGCTCAGAAATAGCCACTCTCGTACCTTCCTATATATTTCGCGAGAACATACAGTTAAATGACGTTGCGTAAAATGCGGAGAGTGCTCGTGCACGTGGACGGGAACCTCGCGAACATGTACAGCAGTCACAGAATTCGATGGTCACTGCATCCACTTCAGCACCGCTAATCCGGGTGCCCTCCTCCACGATATTCCCCAGCTCCTTCAGTTCCATGCCAGGACACGACTTAGACTACCGAAGATGCCACTCGTCATACCCGCTGTCGTCGACACCACTCAAACAGCCCCTCCGCGTCTCTGTCTTCCGCTGCAGACCGAGATGGCGTCCGGCGTATGCACACCAGGCTGCTCGCCACGCTCTCCGCTTGGGATGGCGCAGCCCCAATAATCCCCAACTCCAACACAAAGAAAAAAAAAACAACAGACTTTCGTCCTGCCAAAACGAAGCCGGGCTCCAACTATACTAGCCGCGATTCCTTGTAAAAAAAACTTCACGCGACTCTGCTTCCACTTCGCCAAACCAACCTTTTTTTACCGCTCCCCTCACTACCAGAGACTCGCCCAGCAACGCTACTCATTGGATAGGCTAAGGCATGACCGCATGATCCACCGAGCCCAGAGACTAGCAGGAAAACTTTAAAATAAAAACTACGGATCTTTATATCCGCTACACAATATTGGCAGTATGATCCAATTTCGATTTCGCCGTATTTACCCTGAAATTTCTGCCTGAAATTTCTGCACGAATTCGCCACCACACCACATATATATAATATACTGTAATATAATTTACCCAAACAACAGATCCCTTATGTTGCTTGCTCATATACATTTAATTTCTGTCTGTCTTTGCCATTTCAAAACCATGTTGTGACTCTTGGGTGACTTTAATATAAGCTATTGGAGCTGCAATATTGTCCGTTTTACACTCTCTTGATTAATGTGGAAGATCGTAATTTAACATACATAGGATGATAATAAAGAATGTTTGCTTTCTTATGCGTCGGTCACGCTAATCAACCGCAACGCCCCACATTTCGCCGTATTTACCCTGAAATTTCTGCCTAATCGCATTACTGATGGTACCACATATTGTTCTAATCCGTACTGTTGTGACACAGACATGACATACAGTGACTACTAATATTAGCAGGATAGGCTCAATGTATAATGTTCCGAATATTTTGGTATATTGCTCGGCATTACTGGTTCTTTAATACATTTATTTGAGTCACTCTGTTTACGTGACCTGATGTTTACGTGATCTCAGCCTAATTGTTGCGTTGGCAGATTGTTGGGTATGGAGCGCTATGGTGATAGCGTCCTCTGTAGATCTATTTGCCCTATAGGCAAATTGATGGGGATCCAGCCTGAGAGGAAGACCAGCCCTGATGTGATGACAAACCAGTCTCTCAAAGCACTTCATCACGACAGGTGTAAGTGCAACAGGCCTATAGTCATTTAGACCGTCTACAACTGTCTTCTTGGCGATGGGAATGATAGTGGAGGTTTTGAGGCAGGGTGGGACGGTGTTTAGAGTTAAGGAAAGGTTGAAAATTTTAGTGAAGACTCCGGTCAATTGGTCCGCACATGCTTTGATAACCTTGCCATGTATTCCATCAGGACCTGCCGCCTTCCTGGGATTCACTGACCATAGAACACACCTCACTTGATACTCCTGAAGTGTCAGTGTGCCGATGTTTGGGGCGGATGGTAGTGGTATAACAGCTGAGGGCCTGGTCGTCTCAAAGCGAGCGAAGAAATGATTCAGATCCTCTGCCAACGAGGCATCAATCCTAGATATAACTCGGTTATTGCTTCTGTTGTTGGTGATGTGATTGATCCCCTGCCACATCTTCCTGGGGTTGTTTTCAGCAAAGTGATCTTCATTCTTTCTCCTATAGGCCGCCTTGGCTTCTCTGATGCCTCTGTTCAGGTCTGCCCTGGCCGCCCTATACGCTACCCTGTCTCCTGACTTGAAAGCAATATTGCGGCTTTTTAGGAGGGATTTCACTTCGCTATTTATCCAGGGTTTTTGGTTTGGAAACACCCTAACCCTTTTGTTGACGGTGACATTGTCAACACAATTTCTGATGTAAGAGAGTACAGTGTCCGTGTACTCCTGGAGGTTTACCTCCTTTGCGTCATCTCCTTACTCACCAACTTTGCAGTGCTCTGCTGGAGTGAGCCCAGGTACTCCACGAAGAACATTGCCTCATTCCACAAGGCAATGTTGTCATGCTGGAGGTCGGTGGCCACGGTGTGGTACTTGAGGAATCTGTCAGAGGAAGGACAGGTATGTAAGTATCCATATGTACATAAACTTGTACATGCCACCATGACAATAGCAGAAGGACTGAACTTCCTTGAAGAAAACAGATACGACAATACAACACAAACCTACAATATACTGTTAAAAATCTACATGCTACCAACCTCTTCAGGCTCTTCATGTAGTTGACCTGAGTCTGCCTGGAGAGACCAGCCTCAGTCAGCTCCCGAAAGAAGAGCTTCGTCTTCTCCCTCTCCCTCAGAAATTCAAGGGATGGCTCTTCAGGGTTCACAAAAAACATGAACCTGCTGACGTTTTCCACCTGGAAAATAAAATCGGCATTACTTAATGAATATATTGCGTAGATATAAAGCTCCAAAAAATAATAGAGTGAACTTTTATGGGAGACCTCACCGTCTGCTTGAAATTCTCATTCAGGAGATCCTTCTCCAAGTATGCGGCGAAGCCCTTCTGGAGGGGATGGTCCAGAGAATGTTTCCTGTACAGTCCCTTCTCCTGCATCATGTGCCTGGAGGTCTGTGGCCACTGCACGTCCCGGGTACTGCAATGTGGAAAACATATTTCGTCTTAAAATTGCACCTTCAATTGGCTCACAAGCAAAAGCAAAAGGTATCAATGAAGCTGCAAATCCGAGACACTCATACTCACACTTGAAAGATCTCGCCGTTGCTGACACTGACTGCGTCCTCCGGCTGCTCAGTCGCCAAGCTCTCCGGTCGCTGCACGGTTGTACCAGCCACCACAGGAACACTGCTGGTCTGCGCCGCTACTGCTGGGGAGGGGGTGTCAGGCACCACCATGTGGCAACGCTCCAGCTCCTGGATCATCCTTTCAGATAGAGAGTTTTCCCACCAACCTGCTCATAGGATTAGCATCATCCATAATGTCTCGCAGGTGCCTGTAGCTGAACACCCTGCCCCACTGCAGAACTTCAAGCACATCCTGCTTTGCCTTCTCCACTACTTCTTGGATGGCTTCTTTCGAAGATCTCTTCATGCACACCCTAGTCAGATGCACCGAGAGGGTTGCCTGTGTCTTCTTGCACACGGGACAGAGCAGGAAATGCCTGTTGGAAGTACTGCTGTGATGAAGTGCTTGTGCGCTGAGTAGGTACGTTCGAATCGCTGTGGGGAGTCCGGTCAGAACTCTGACACAACTGCAACTGTTGATACTTTATTACGTGGAATTAGGGTGTGGTCTGTAAACATAAATAACGCAATGCCAGACTTAACATTATAAATACAAATTACAGATTACACTGCGAAGTAATCTGGCTCGTCTTCGAATTTAAACCTAAATTGCTCTTCTGGATATGTGTGATGGCCTCCGTTCATAGTGGGGTACCGCAGGGTTCAATTTTAGGACCTCTATTGTTCCAAATTTACATTAATGATATTGACACAAATACATACAGTAAACTGGTTAAATTTGCAGACGACACCAAGGTGGGCGGTGTAGCAGATACTAATCTAGCAGCAGAGAGGCTTCAACGGGATCTGGATTTAATTAGCGAATGGGCTGATACATGGCAGATGAAATTTAACACAGATAAATGCAAGGTAATCCATGCAGGGAGCAGAAATATAAAGTACAGATATTTTATGGGTTCCACTGAAATAAAGGTAGCTGATTACGAGAAAGATCTCGGTATGTATGTTGATGCTTCCATGTCCCCCTCTCGCCAGTGTGGGGAAGCAATAAAAAAGGCGAACAGAATGTTGGGTTATATCTTTAGATGTGTGGAGTTTAAGTCAAGGGAGGTGATGTTACACTTATATAATTCCTTGGTAAGACCCCACCTAGAATACTGTGTGCAGGTTTGGTCACCATACCTCAAGAAGGACATTGCTGCCTTGGAAAAGGTGCAACGAAGAGCTACAAGAATGATTCCTGGTCTTAGAGGAATGTCTTATGAGGAGAGGTTAGCGGAACTGAATCTGTTTAGCCTTGAGCAAAGGAGACTAAGGGGGGATATGATTCAGGTCTATAAGATTCTAACGGGTCTGGATGCTGTTCAGCCAAATGACTATTTCAATATTAGTCTAAATACTAGAACTCGTGGCCATAAGTGGAAATTAGCGGGAGAACATTTTAAAACAAATTTGAGGAAGCACTTCTTTACACAGCGTGTAGTTAGAGTATGGAATAGTCTTCCTGCTAGTGTAGTGGAAGCTAAAACCCTGGGTTCCTTTAAATCAGAGCTAGATAAGATTTTAACAACTCTGAGCTATTAGTTAAGTTCTCCCCAAACGAGCTTGATGGGCCGAATGGCCTCCTCTCGTTTGTAAATTTCTTATGTTCTTATATATACATATATCCAACATAAAGGAATTAAACCAAGAATGAACATTAATTATAAACTAGTAAACGCAGTCTTACGAGTAGTGTCTCGACCGTACAAATTAACATACAAACTTAGCATTATTCACAAGGAAAGAAAAAAACTTACGGTTTTCATGGACGCACACATCCCACGCTAATAAATGGCAAGTTATAAACTGAAAATACTAACTTACTAAACTTCACTTATCACGGGCTTAAACTGGCTACATAACTAAACAAGTCACAACTCCCATGCAGTTTCCCAATACGCCCCTCTTCCTCCTGTGATGTGGGACGCACACGCTCCGCTGAGCGGTAAGCAAAGTCTCAGCTCCGACAAATTTAAAGGTACAGACCGCCTTTTTAACAGCCGCCCCCGAATGAAGAGCATGAATTCGTCCATCAAAAAGGCCTTATAGTCCCTTTGCCAAGGTGACAATCAGTCCTCTTCAGGAAGAGCAGGGAGACTAATGAGCCATGCCACAGGTCGGGTATATGTTCTATCCTTTACAAATACGTCAGCTGATCGGACTCGGTTGTCGGCGCCCGGGAAAACTTGAGTGACCTTACTAACAGGCCAGAGTGCCCGAGGCAGGTGATTATCAACAATCATGACGACATCCCCCACCTGCAGGTCTGCTGCTTCCGTTCGCCATTTCTGACGAGCTTGAAGTCCTGGAAGGTAATACTTGAGGAAATGCTTCCAAAAGTTGTCAGCTAATACCTGACTATGTCGCCATCTTCTTCGACCCAGAATCTCAGGGCCTTCATAGACGACTTGGGGTAGAGACGCGTCTCGCCGCCCCATGAGAAGACAGTTGGGGGTGATGGGATCAGGGTCTGCTACATCTGATGAAGTGCTCTCTAAATTCGTGCCTTGGTCACACAGGAGCTCATGAGGCTTTCCCCGCCGGGCTATGAAACGTCTCAGGGCCATCAGGAACGCGTCAGAATTTATACTACTAAGAAGGTCTACATGGACTGCTCGGGTAGTCATGCATTTAAACAGAATTCCCCACCTTTTCTCATTCCGGCGTCCAACCTTGATGGTGAATGGCCCAAAACAATCAACACCCGTGGAGTAAAATGCAGGCTTGAATATGCGCTGTCGTGCAGGAGGGAGGTCAGCCATCTTAGGTGGAGTGGGATGGCCTCTCCATTTCTTGCACTCAGCACAGTGCTTCTGGTAGTGCCGCACGGCTTCACGCCCACGTAACACCCAATATCTTCTTCTAATGTCCGAAAACACCCTCTCAGACCCAGGATGGTGTAACTTGTCATCATAATCCTGTATGATTAACCTGGTGAAGGGATGCTTAGGGTCAAGGACAATGGGGTGTATAGTGTCTAATGACAGGTCATTGCTACGGCGGAGGCGCCCACCCACTCTGAGGCCGGTGGTGTCGTCAAATTCTGGAGCAAGTGTGAGGAGACGACTGGTTCTCACCACTGGTTTACCGGCCTTTAGCTGGGCTACCTCGTCTGGGAAGGAATCTCTCTGAGCCTGTCGCAGGG